>NC_048898.1:4754114-4882270 GCF_011077185.1 Oxyura jamaicensis
AATAAAATAAAATAAAATAAAATAAAATAAAATAAAATAAAATAAAAACTTGGTTTGCTTTACCTGGCTCTGTAGAAACATAAATAAATGTGTATGTGTGTGTATCTATATATACTTACCTCCCAGCCCCTGATAGCAGGCGGCAAGGCTAATAAACACTTTATTATGAATAACTCTTCTTCAAAATGTAAATACTTTGCTGTTTCCATTTATCATTTTTCTCATAATTTCAGCTAGTACACCCCCTCATTCCCACGTAACTGTCTTTCACTTATAGTACAGAAGGGTAATAATTTCTCCTAATAATTTTCAAACATACTTTATCACAAGATAATACTAACATAAGGAATACAGCATTCTTTAATAATGATTTCTGATAATTACAGCTTTAGACTTTAAGAAAACTAAAGCACACACATTGTTCTCACTGAAATGAATGACATTTAAACATAAGCTTCAACATTTTCCTAAACCGGGACTGATTTAAGACATGCATAAAGACATTCCTGAACTGGAGCATACCGTATTTCATACTGTATGCTTCCTCTCATGTTCAGTTCACAAAGCAGGCTTAATAGCTCAAGAACACAGCTTAATGTCAGATCTGCCAAACCAGCCATAGTGTTCAAATATTAATTCAGCTCTGCTAATTCAGGAACGTGCCAGTACTCACTGCATCCTTCAGCCCAACAGGGGCCCCACTGTTCACGCAGTTTCTCTGAAGTTTACTCCTGCAGGGAAGCATGCACCTAGCGTCTTCCACACAGATTCATTAAAGAGGTTTCGTATCTGTTTCTTAAAAGCACAACTTATTTTCTGTAAGAAGACATTGCTATTTCTCCAGCTAATATGGATTTCGAATACTTAATGTAGATTCCTGCAATTCCTATAAACGGTATCTATTATTGATTTAATCAACAATGTGACATTGTACTTTACAGAGTAAGTACATAGCTAACAATAATTCTTCCTGTACTAAAAAAAAAAGGCCAGCATGTTTATTTTCATATTAAATCATACCACATATACTTGAGAGAACAGTAAAATATTTTGCAGAACAGTTGTATGTAATTGTTGCCTAGTTTTGTGGTTTTTTTTTGTTTTTTTTTTTTGGGGGGGGGGTGTTTTTGTTTAGAAAAAGAATAAGAAGACAAGATAAAAAGGCAATGTTGAAGAACTTGATATTTTACCTAATAGGTCTATTTTTTCAGTACCATGTCACGTATTAAAAATGGATCACAGAGTACACAGATTACCTAGCACCCCCATCTAACAGCACAGTTCTTAAAAAAAAAAAAAAAAAAAGAAAAAAAAAAACTAACAACAAACATAAATAGTTTCTGAACCTTCCACTCAAGTAACAACAGTACTCAGTGGTAAAAAGCTACACCATCTGTTCCTCTAATACGTTTCTTTCTTTTAACAGACTAGAGACAAGGGTCAACCTTCTTACAGGAAACCTGTACTTAATAGAACTTGCCATCACCCCAAACATGTTCCCCATGAAATGTGAACTGTTAGTCATAAACATATGATTCCTACAACTATAGACACATTTATTCACTTAAGAAAGAAAAAAATGTAATAAAATAAAATAACATAAATGTTAATGATCCCAGAACAATGGGGATTGTATGCTGGGGATCATATGCTGATTGTACTCCTGTGGTCCCACTGCGTCCTGTGCTAAGAGGTGGGTGAAAGCACACTGCAAACCCAGCATGAATTGCAGCACACCTGTTTTCTCTATTGACTCAATTTCTCTACAGTGCACACACACAGCTGCACGTTAAAATGCTGAAAAGGTTGATTGTTTTTGTGAACTGCCAAAATTCAGGAGATATTCCTGTAAGATGGAGGACATACAAAGAACCTCAATACCTCTGATTCTAAGCTGATACAAGTATGGCTCAAACACAATTCATGTTTCTGGGGCTCATTACCTTCCATAAAAACAGGCCCATTACTATATTACTGTTCATTAAAGGTATACAGGTGTGAAATGGAGGAAAAAATTACCTTCAGATCATATGTACATTAATATGCTTCCTGGCATTCATAGGGAATATCTGACAGCTGCCTTCTAGGTCCTGTCTGCTGTTTCGGTTACTGAACCCAACCCAGTAAATGGCTTTCTGGCAGCATCTCTCTGCTTAGGGTAGCACCATACAGCCTTTCTTAGGACATTTTTCTTGGAGGTTAGTAAGGGAATGAAGTTCTAGCCATGCCTACTGGTTTTGACTATCTCTGGTTCATGAAGTCATTTATAATTACTCCTCTATTGCTGTTTGCATGGCAGCTCTCCTAAAGCTTCCCGTATTTCTTTGCTAGCCAGGCCTAGCAGAAGTATCCTCTCTTGATAACACCATGCTGGGTCCCAACTCCTCTCAACGTGATTCCTTGGCTTTGTCTGTTCCAGTAGGTGATCCCATTTGCAGCATTCTAACTGTTCTGGGAGAATAACCCATCTCTGTCTGCTTCCCACCTACACACGTCTCAGTTATACAGCCTCTTTGTCTTCAACCCAGAAGTCAGCACATGCAGTGGGAAAACACTGGCCCTCAAAGGGCCACCCTGTTGCACATGGATGTTGCACTTAAACAAATTTAAGCTTAAAACTCCAAGCAAGTCCAAGATTTAAGACTCTTGTCTCCACAATACGCCTTAACGTCCTTTAGAACTATAGAGCTGGTTCCAATTCAGTCAGCATTTTTGAAGTTTTTTAGTCAAATAACATGTTCCCTGAACTTTTCATTAGCCTACAAATCATGCTCTCCTTGCTTCCTGATGACAGCTGCTACTTCTGCTTCTATTTAATTCCTTTGGTACAGTGCTTTGGCTCTACTTCAAGTCCACACTCCTTGGTTCTCATTAGTTTTTGGAGTGGGAACCTCTCTTGCTCTCACTGTCACATTACACCTTACACCTTATTTTACTCTTGCCTGAGACGGCTGCTGTTCCAGTCTTCTTGCTTGTGGTACAGTTTTCTATCTTGGGACTATTATTCATTCACTTCTTGCTCAATTTCTCACAGTAGGAGACTCATAAAGCATCTTCTCTGTCCTTCTCAGCAGCCTCACTGTACATTCTTGAATCCTCCAGACATCTTCCAGTTCATGGGTATGGGATGAGAAGGTCGTAAAGGATCATATGGGCCCCAGACTCACTCTCTCCCCATCCCTTATCTTTTTCTTTTTTTTTTTTTTTTTTTTTGAGCAAGGACTGAGTGTGCCAATATGCTCTGTATTTCCAGTTCAGTTCTGGATATAGGATATATTAATTGACCCATAAATACAATAAATATTTGGGAGACACCTGAATATTACAGTGACAGATACACTACTTTATCATGGTTGAGTGTCCGCCTACTGATCAAGATGTTGAAAAATAATGAAGAGGAGAGAGTTGGGTTCTTTTTGTAGAATGTCTGGAGACTTACGGTTACAATATCTCATGCAATCCCACTCCATCACTGGTAGAATTCCTTCTCTGAAGTTTTATTAGATCATAATTCAATAATGAGATTTCTCCAATTGCCTCTTCTGGCTCTTGAGTTATATTAGGGTGAAAATATACCGTCACATTTGGCGTCACACTGTGAACTTACAATCCCTATGACTATTGCTCAACCTGGTCCGGAAACATTCATGTATCCTTTTTGCAGATGATTGCTCTGCTCTTGACACCCTCCTGTTATGTACATGAACTAACATCAATTGAAGACTATTGGTATCCGAATCCTCACATTTCTGGGACAACGGGCAAACAGTCAGTTAGGACATACTGATTTCATAGATGTGAATGTCATGCAAATTATTTTTTTTATATCAGTTGAGTATCCGGCCCTACATTATTGCAGTTTATCCAATAGAGAAACTCTAAGATAGATACTCAGTGAAATTAATGCATTGGGATATAAAGTTATCTTTAATGTAGGAAAATCTTTACCTACTCATAATTGCCAAATCAAAAGAATACATATTTTGAGTATGTACAGTTTTCTCTTGTTTTTCAAACCCCTGTAAAGATTATCCAGTTAACAGATAATCCTCACATAATTTGCAAAAGCTAAACAAAATAAGCTACGTGAAATTACTAAAGTGCTTTACTTTGATATCTTGTTACATCATGGCTGCAAAATCAATTTTAAAAGGCTGCTGATTACAATCAGAAACATTATCTCCTGCACATCAGGAAACATCACCATACCCTAGTGACATTTTCCCATACCAATCTGCTAATTACAAGAAAAAGAGCAAGACTGAAATGTTTTTCTAATATCTGCAAAAATCCCCTATTATAACTCACAAGAGAATGAGACACTAAAAGCCATCAGATAACCTTTAATACATATCTCAGGCCACTGATAGGTTTTCACACTAATAACCACATTTTGAAACTACTCCTGAAAACTCCTACCATTTTTTCAATCAATCAATTACCACTAAGCAGTGATTGCCATAGCCCTACATAGCTAATTATCTTCTATTTGCAGCTCTTTAAGATTAAACTTTTAAAAACACAATTTGTTAGACTGATTATATGATAATGAACTTATTAATACCGCTAAAATGAACATTTGTCCACAGTAATTCTATCACAGAAAATAAATAAGCAAGCAAAACCGAACACTCTTCCAAGCAGACAGATACACTCATTAACATCAATCCATTAATTTGATTGCAACCATTTCCTTCAGTGATTAGCAACACAACCATCCCAATCTTATTATTGGTCAGTAAGGCAGCATGTCATGCCTAAAAGCTAACTGCTACCCAAATGCAGTACTTACCACAAGAAACGTAAAATAGCTCAGGCAGCTATACTTACAGTATCCATGACATATCACAACTTTTCCTCATGGCAGACTCTCCTGACTTTATTCACATTAAATGCCATCCTGACTCATGGAAGTCAGTGGAAGTTTCTCCTCGTTGAGCCCAGGCAGCAAGCTCGGTGCTAGACAAAGATGTGAAAGCAGCAGGCTTCATCTCTGACTCTGTCATGATTCCTTTTCTTCTCATGAATTCCAAAATCAGCTACTGTAAAGGGACAAATCGAGATCAGTTTGTACTGCATGAGCAAATTAAACTGGAAGAAGAGAATCTGTATTTAACAATTATAAATTGTTTCAGGGTCTGTATTTTTACACCTAAATCAGAGAATAAGGGAATGGAGAAATATTGATTAAAAAAAAATGTAGTAGTTTTAAATCTCTCCAGCCATAAAGTGATTAATTAGGTTTTATTTCAGTGACTCCTACTGTGGATCATACAGGCCACACCACAAGACACATCGACTCTGAGTGCATCCTGATTTTACCTCAAGTTCCAGATTCATCAACCTCAAATACAGAACAGAAATGCGATGAGAAAAGCATGCTATCCATGGAAAATATCCATGTGCCTACAAGGACAAAACAGAAAACAAGACAAGCTCATGCAGGAGAAATTAACCAAGTAATGTTTGTTACAACAGAGTACGAGCAAGGAAAGGGAAAGAGGAGAATATGAGGCAGCAATAAGAGATGAAAACTCTGAAGTCATTCAGAGACAGCTAGAGGAAGCATTAGAGCAAGACACAAGAACCCAAGAATGAAGAAGCTATGCAGGGAAGGTACCAGAAGGGACTCAAAAGCACGAGATCCACGGGGTCAGGTAGTCTTGGAATAAAGAGAACCTGCACCAGAGAAGATAAGCTTTTGAGGAACTGGAATGTAAAATCTGGAAACTAAGAGGTTGAAAAACAATTATTCCCCAAAACAAATATTCCTCAAGACTTAATAGACAAATATGATTGCTATTTACAGGGAGAAAATGAATTGACTTTCAGGAAAACAGATCCAGGAGAACTTTACAAATATGAAGTCCAAAATCTTTTCAATATGAAGATATACTGGAAATATATTTCAACAAGAAGTTCTGAGAAATAAAGAACTGAATCGAAAAGCAAGCACAAAATTAAGCTATCTGTGAAAGGATCGTTTCAAGGATACATAAGCTTCTAGCGCTATGGTTGGTGACGGCAGGAATGGTTTACATGGATGGTAATGCTCCTGTTGCAAATTAAACTGTGAGACTGCCAGAACATCGTGCCAGATAAGATCTCTAATACAGTAAGAAGGTATTTCTAGTAGCAATTTTAAAGTTTTGTTTCAATGGTTTGGAACTGAGCATTCATTTCCAGTTTGTTTTTTATTTAGTGATAGGGAAAAAGAAAAAAAAAAAAAGCCTCTAAGATGTTCTAGGCAGAAAAAAGGAAAGAGAAAGATGAAAAAATGAATACCATTTTTGGATTGAAATATGCTGGAGACAATACTAGAAATTTCTTCAGTTTTGTGGTACATAGCAGAAAAATGAGGTCATGTGAAGCAAATGATCATATGATGACGATGATCAAAAAAATAGATACCCAGGAGCTAACATGGCATTCATTTACTTAATATGGCTGTAAGAAGATTATGTATCCGTAACAAACTTCTGTTCTTAGGCCACTGACGCAAGACTCCTGCTGAATAATTGAAGGCCAATTTCATTTTTTCTAGGCATGATACAACAGACGTTGCACGTGGAGAGCTTAGAGACAGGGGAGCCCAAGCTGCCTGCAGCGAAGTCTGCTTTAGATGAAGTAACACCTAAGCTCGCAGTATTGCTGATCTACAACTTGCAATTAAAAAAGGACTGAAATGCGATGGAAGAACAACAATTCCAATCCTTGATACTTTATCCCACAAACTGCAGAACAGTACTGATAAGGTAAAAATGCTGTGTGATTTTGAGATATTAAGTGTAAGTAAACCTAAGAGTTATGAAGTCTGTATTGGTACAATCTGTTGCTGAGGATATTAAGGATTTGCAGCAGCACATGTACACAGAGAATGGTAAAGGAGAAAGCAACATGATTTCAGAAGTTTAAACAATTTCAAAAGACGCCATCGATCTGTGACCTTAGTCCATGGCTCCTCACCAATTTTGTACACAACGCTCCTTAGAGGCCAGGGATTGTTCCCAGAAGGATGGACACCGAGGAAGAGTTAGAACTCTTTTTTTTTTTTTTTTTTTTTTCCTGCTTCCAGAGGTAAGGAGATAAAGGATGAGTCATTTTGCCTGACACAAAAACAGGTACCACAAGAACTTAAGATAATTGAGCAAGTGGACTTTCACTATACAACTGTAGTGCTGATACTTGCAGGAAGATTTACAAATTGGAGTGTCTTCAGAAGGCACTTCCAAAACTAACCGAGTGTCACTGTAAAGCTACTCTGTAACTCGCCGACGTGCATTTGGAACCACGTAATGACAACTTGGGAGTAATTATTACTAAGAATTGCAATGAAATTGTGATAAATGCACAAAAATTCTGTTGCTACTTAAGTATTAAAAGTCAGAGTAAGATTTTGTGATGGCAAACAGGTACTGCTTTGATGCCGCACTTACTACAAACTAAAATGTTGTATTTAACAGCAGAGGCTCATTGCGTTGCCTTCACTGGCAACTATAAAAGTACTCCTCCCTCTCCTCACTCACAGACAGCTACAGAAGGTTTCCTCCACATTCCGACTCTGGAATAAGCATAGCCTTGGTAAGAAAAGTGTGCAAGCAGAGAATCAACTACTATGAGCCATTTAACCACTGCATAAATTCATTTGGTTTAATAGGTCAAAGAACAACTGAATTTTTAAGGCTCCTCATACTACTTTTATTTCATCTTACTTCTTCTGTGTGTTGTTCATTTCACGGCAAATGCTGCATTATTGTAATTCTATTCTTTAGACCTATAGGTCCCATTAAGAGATCTGGTGAACTTAAGTGATTTGGTAGTAGCACCTTACAAATTTTATTTCCAACCAAAATTCTAGATTGAGATTGTCTTTCTTTTAATTGCGAACCTTTTAATTTATTTATTTTGCTTTATGTAGAATATTTAAGGATACGTCAATAGTGCCTGCACAGCTAAAAGTTTGGCTTGAAACACTTTGTATTCCAGCTCTACTGAAATGATTTACTAGCAAAATCAAAAAATTCACTGCCCCAATCTGGAGCTGCAGTCTAATAATTCTTTCACATAGAAAACGTAATGTCCTTTGCTCATCTCCAGTGTGGCACTTGAAATACTTTCAAGATGATTTATGTCCATAATACACATCAATATGTAGAATACGCCCCCTTTAAATTAATTTCTTGTGAAACAATAACCTCTTCTAAATATTTTAATTTCGGGAACATTTTAGTTGGTTCAATAGAAGTAAAGACATGATTTAACAGTGGTCTACATGTTTTTCTTTTAGACACTACTGCACTGATTTATCTTGAAATTCTGAATGCCTTTACAAGTTGGGCTATTGCAACACTTTTTCTAGCACTCTTGGTATCAAACAATTGTTGATGGGCTATACTTGAACAGCTTGCACTGTTTTATTTTAAGATGACTCAACTATCAATTTGTGGACTGTCAAAATGTTAAGCTTTATTGCATATAGTTAAAGAGAGTCTCCTCCAGCAACTATTTTATTTTTAACTTTTATACATTCTTACATTAATTTGACAGTGGAGTAATGTAATTTCCACACTATTTTTCTTGTTGTTGTGATTAAAAATATTTTAAAATAATGTTGACTTAAAGAGCTGTCACAAGGAAATTACTGAGTCCACAGCTGGTCAAAATATAGATTGCTTTTCTAATGTGCTGTAGCTGATACTCCATCACTTGATGAAATGCAAATAGAAACAACAAAATAGGCAGCCAAGGCTTATTATTTCATGTTGATTTTTTTTAACAGTCCTGCAAAAATCATCAGAGGTACTCCTATTGCTATTGATTTCACTGGGACAAGGATTTTTCTCCTGGGAAGCAACCATAATGAATACTTGGGTATTTCATATTCATCTTTTTCTCACTTTACATTTCACACTGCATGAATTTCATTAAAGAAACATCCATCTTTCTAATAATAAAGAACGATGTACAATATTCTTTGAAGTCCATTCCTCCTACCAATACTTCTACCATCATGAAGAAGGGTAGAGACTACCCAAAAAGGCACAAATACAGAATGTGCTTCCCACCTTCCCCATCTTCAACACAATTGGATTCACTAGTTCAAGATGTGCACAGAGAGGACTGCAACAGCAAAAAGGATAAAGCCATTGCTCTTTGCCGTCTGATGGGCAATAATCTTCCTTGGGAATAAGGTAACTAAGCAGAAGCATCTGAGATGATGTCATGGTAGAAAATGGAGAAACAGGCCAGAGCTGTTGGTTGTGAAGGAATTAGAGCAGAAGGGTTTTTGCATAAATAAGATGCACAGTAAGGAATAAGCTATGGCAAACATCAATGTAATCCAAAAACTGCTTATTTTGGAGAAGGACAACTCTCTAGCAGTGTCACTGGTTTAGGTCACAGAGTAGAAGAGAGCTTCAAGGCTTCTGGGGCTTCTACTCTAAAAAGAGCCTGTGATTTGCCCTGCTATCCAAGGTAGTGTAGGCACACAATGGAAAAGTTCTTTAGGGTCCAGAATTCTGCTGCACTACATTAAAGACAATGATAAAATTTGTCAAATCCTTTGGGATGCAGATAGGGTGAAGGCAAGTAATGTTTTATTAAGTATCTTCCAACACAGGGACAATCACAGTTTCCATCACACTATGGAAAAACTAAACCACACCACTGTGGTGATCATACTTCAAGATCGGCCTCAAAGTCTGTCAGAAGATGATGTTAGCCCAAATATTACAATCCAGATTCATTTTTTAAGAACTGCTTTTTTTCTCCCCATGTCACCTTTCCCTCCTCTGTGAATCGTCCTCTCTCCAGTGGGAACATCTACAATTAATGTATGATTTCTCAGGTCAAAATATTTTCAAATATGATTGCATAAAGTTAGGCACTTAAATATGTACTTATATATCTAAATAAAACTATCTTTACTTAAATTTGAGCTTAAAAAAATCTGAGTTTTCTCTCTTGACTATCTGTAGTTTTCTCTCTTTCCAAAAAAATAGGTTTGCTTTTTAGGCACATACCTGTGACTTAGGAACTCATATTTAGCACAGACAAGACCTAATTTGACTGACAACAGCTTTCTCTGGTGAATATGAAACCTGAACTTAAAAATAAACTGTTTTCTTGATTCAAAATAGAATAGGTTGATTTGCTAAAAGATACACAACAGATAATTTTTTTCTGATAAAATCCAAAGTATATAACTTTTAGAGAAGTTGGTGCCTATAGTTGCATGAAAACATTTCTTGCTACAGGCAAAATGATTTTACTTTTGGCAGGTTTACAGAAAAGCAAGTCAGTTACATTTTCACCTCAGGTGGTTTGTAGAATCAAAAAGGCAGTTCTTGCAGATGGAAAACTGTCATTACATGAGGACAAGCTGTTTGCTGGGGGGAAATGGAAATATTTTGCTGTCTGTCAAACCTGTGAATATTGGAAAGAAAATCTGTCTTCATACATGAATACTCAAAACAGAAGCTGATAGTTTAATAGAGTTCTATTCAAGTGACAGCAGGGCACGCCAGCCTGGTCACTGGCCATCTCATGCTTCAGCTCTTACACAACGTTACCACAAATTTCAGTGAGAGATCACATATATAGAAAAAAAAAGAAAAAAATAAAAAAAAAAGCCTGTAGTACAGACCTAAAATAGAGATTCTAAGATTCTATCAGAAAGCCTCAAACACATCTGGTGCATGCCTCTGGAAATCATGAGTCACCCAGTCGAAGACCCCAATACTGCATCTCCCAGAGGAAAAGCACCCACTCTCCCCACAGTATACTCTGGAGTATTTCATTCCTGCTGTGAACTGTCCATCATTAATGACCACTGAGGGAGAAAGAACTACAAAGAGAGCATATGCACAGGTGGAGAGCTCCTAGAGAATGATGTGAAGCTAATTATCCAGGTTTTCCATGTGGATGCAAAGCAAGGGCTTGGAAATACCTTTCATCATTATGTGTTAGGTACATGTTTAATCAGTTGGAATGGATCAGTAGAAGGCAGAAGCTGTATAAGCAAGAAGTCTTCACTGTTGTAAATACACTGAGTATGTGCTTTGAGGAATTGAGATCTAGTGCTTGTGCTTAATAGTGAATGGTGAGAACACCATCCATTTTTGCTTGCTCGTTTCAATAAGCTCAGAAGGTTCAGCATTACACTAACCCTAACAAGTATTTCATCATGTCACCTGGAGGCTTACACAAACAAGTTTAGAACCTACCTGTTGAAATGGGTTGAATCAAACAATTTCTAAATCATCAATAATTGCCTAGTATGATTCAACAACTTCCCATTATTTTTAAGCACCAAGGAATCTCTTACAATACAGTGAAGTTGACAGCACATTTATTTCCTGCCATTATGAGATTTAATAGCCTTTTTTCATCACCATTAAAATTGACTCTCACAATCTATTCTCCAAATATTGTGCTCCCTCCAGAAATTTCCAATCCCATTACAGTTTCCTCACAGGTTTTTCGATCTGAAGGTTCAGATTAGTAAAGCTTGAGAGGAGGTGGGCTCCAGTTTGGAATTCTGCTTTAGGATCCTATCTAATATCTGACTAAATGTACCAGAGGAAACGTCTATTCCTAATGTTTTCTGATTGAACAGACTCAGTTGTAGAGTTTGCTTTCTTCCAGATATCAGATCTCTCTAGTCCAATTTTTATACTTCATCAACTACCAATTTTTCATATTCCAAATTTTCTTTGATAGCTATAGCTGTATACACTTCTAAACCATGTATGCCACCACAACAAATACCTGTGTGTTAATAAAATACATCTTCCTTTTCCTAATTGCTCCACTGCAATTTTCATTCTGCCATGGGGGATTTCCAGGAGACTGTTAGAGGTACTTTTCGTGATCTGCTGTCAGTGCTCTAAAGCTCTTTATCACAAAATCACAGTAGTTTTTATAATATTTGGGGCAATTTATAAAATTCTACAAGCCTACTGTGTGACAATTTAAAATAACGTTTCATAAAATTAATCTATAAAAGTGTGAAAAGTACACTATGTGCTTCTAAAAGGTCAGAGAAGCTTTCCATTAAACAAATCAATATGGTCACAAACAGATCCTGAAGCTGTATTACCATTTTAATTGGCTGGCATAGCCTTCTCACAGTTCCACCTTAATGGTGACATTAATTACAACTGTGAGAGTATAAGACTGTGCTAACACAAACTGGAAAATAATTATTACACATTGCCTGTATATCTTTTACTACTACCCGAACACATCAAAGGTATTATGTTAAATATCCAACATTGTTTTCCACTCAACACATTCACCTCTTTCTTCGCTGATTTTGACTTCTTATTCTTCAGAATGTGACATTAAAACATGAAACTGAAGCACTCCAAGCTGGAGTGGGGAAAAAAAGTAAAAAAATAAAAAACGGAAAAAGAAAGCAAAACAACTGCTTCAAAGCCAGTATCAAACAACATCAAGACTGGCTGGCTAAACAGTGATCAACTTCTCTGGCCTCTTCCTAGGGAGATTCCAGGGCAGCTGCTGTACTGGTAGCTGCAGACACTGAGGACAGAGGCAGAGGATGGCCACCTGTCCCCATGCCTTCTACCTCCTGCAAAACCTCAGCCTCGTTCCTTCTTCTCTGGGTGCTCTTCCCAGGTTGTTTGATTTGGCTTCTTTAATAACTCCTTATCACAGTCTCTCTCTAACTCATGTCTGCATTCCTGCGTTTACTTTCATATTTAGCTTTTACACACTTTCTTATTCTTAAGTTATGCTTCCTCTCAGTCTTGTTTAGTGTGTTCCCACTACATGTCACTGGCTCCCAGTTTTTGACACTAGCCATGGTCTGCTTACCACATCCCAAGGTTCTCTAATGCACAAAAAGCTCTGCTTCCTTGCCTACCACTCCTCTAACCTCCAAGTCCCATACTTGCCGAACTAGTTGCTGTTTCTTCTCCCTCCTGCTTGTCCCTCCATTCTGCTGTCACTGGTGGTGTCCCAGCATACTACTTCTTTGTCCTTGGTCTGGCTCCAGGCCATTCTACATTCAAATTAGACATGCCGTGTTCAAATCCACTCTGCTTGATTACCAGCATGAGTGTTGCTGAAAGCATGTAAGACATACTCAAGAGCAGCTGGGGACAGCAATTACAAGACAAGTTTGATTTTCTCCATAGGGATGGCATATGTGCCATCTAGTCAGGCCCTGGAGTTATGAGAAGACGGCACTTGCTAAGCTGCTCGGTGGTTAAGCACACACAAGCTGGCCAGCACCACGAGCACCAGAGGGGCAGAGCCTGATCTGCAAAGGCAGGGGCTTCAGAGCTTTCAATCTGCCTGACACACAGGCATTCACATTCACATCCTGCTTCCTTAAAAATAACTGAAATTGTCCAAAATATTTATAAAAACAGAAGTAGTATGTACCAACCAACAAGGGAAATTCTAGCCTACCAAGGAAATCTGCACAATGTTAGGAGAGATTCAAAGGGTTGTGAATATACAAGAAGTGTGTTTATGTATGTATACACATACATATGTATACACATGTACACAATCTGGGCTATACCTAAATTCAAAATAATCAACATCTCTATAGCCTACTTTTTTTGGATATGGTATTTGCTTCTAAAATGGAACAGTTTAACAGTGTCCCAGAAACAATTTATTATGTTTAGTAATGACATGAAGTGTATTTTTAAACCTATGTGAAGTTTCTTAATGTTATCAGACACTACAAAGAAAAACACAGATTAAAAGGCAAAATTCTGGTATATTGTATCTGCATTCTCTGTGCTGGAGAAAGCAGACTATAAATAGAAGAAGAAAGAAGAGTTAGACATTAAAATTCAATTTAGAAAGGAATCTAACTGATGATCTGTAACTGACAGTTGAGATCGCAAAGAAGTATCATACAAGACAAAATTATTAAAGAATAACTTTGGAATATGAGAAAACGCGTGCAGGTGATATGAACTGCCAGGAACGAGATGACAGAAAATGTCACTGGGCTTATAACACTGGCCAAGCAACTTTCATCTTTGATCAGAACTTGGAACCTTAAGAAGGGAAATTAGGTGTCTCTAACACATACCAAATGCAGCTTTATCAATTAACAGTAGATATTTTGTATGAGGTGGTATCTCAGAAAATGTTTAGAAAACAAACTGACCTTCCCAAGAGAAATTGCTATTTACTAACCCCACAACCCCTCATCAAGGCATTAAAATAAGTGTGTAACTTCAATGGTACTAGTGATCTGTTCAGGAGGAGTCTGTGCCTGCCCAAAGCTCCTTGCCAACTTGCTACAACCAGCAGTGATTTGCTTAAGTGTAAGCAGTGAAAATAAATGTCTGTTTGCACTTGGGAATTGGCTTGAATTTTATCCATTGTCAGTAAGTGTTGGCTAATCAGAGCACTTACCTGCTGTGCCAACAAGGCCAAGCACAGGCATAATCAAGACATTTTAGGGAAAAGGACATCAGGTATTTCTCTAGTTAAGATGGATAAAATGTAAAGGCTGTATCCCCTCCTCCTAAGATGAAGAACTCTATACATCCAGACAGAAATCCAGGAGGACAGGAGTCAAATTAGCCCCAGTTTTGCTTTGTGGAATGCACCATTTTCATGCTTAACTTATTTTGATTTGGGCAGTTTCTGAGAATATTCTTTTTTTAACATGGCTACTGTTTCATCAGTGGTCTGCTCTAGTGAAAAGATTTTCTGTTTAAACATCACTCTCTAATTTGAAATAAAACCCGCTTAAGCAGATATGATGATTCATATAGTTGACATTTTTAATGTAGACTAGGCTAAAAATAATTTAACTTCAACACCTATTTCTAATGCAATACAATTCTCTAATAAATACACATATTTTAAAGCTAAAACCAAAATCTTCCTAGTGCATTAGTCTCCAGAGATGGTTACCTAGCTGCGAGAACAGAGAAGCACACTGACATTGGCAAAAACTCTAAATAGTTCATTAAAATCCAAAGTATGTTCAGAAACCTCTCAAATACTTCACGCATTGCTGGGTGTACCTAATATATCATGACATTAAACTAAAAAAAAAGAGGTCATTCAAAAGAAAGTAGAAAGAGCAGAAATATCCAGAATGGTAAAATAAAAATGTATTTGCCAGTCTTAACTTCAGCATGCAAGCTGCTTTTTTTTTTTCCCCCCACATGGTTTCTTTTTATTCTTGAAATGTTCTTAAATCAGATTGAATTCATAAAGTTTAAGACTGACAGAAATAAAAACACATCAATATTACACAGAGGGGATGGGAACATTATGAGTAAAAATATCACTACTTTTTGTACAAGAGAAACTTTTATCCACTATGCCCCCATTATTTTATTGTTAGCTGAGTATTACAAAGGAGTTCAATTAACTATTGGTAGAGGAGATCATACTTCAAGCAATATAACAAAAACAATGCTCCAATTGAAATCCCAGCAAGTATTAAAAGAAGCAAACTGAATTTGTGTTCAAGAGCCTAAGTGGGACTTTGTCACCAAAATTCAGTGTGTTATGTAACAGAATCACAGAATCACAGAATAGTCTAGGTTGGAAGAGACCTCCAAGATCACCAAGTCCAACCTCTGACCTAACACTAACAAGTCCTCCACTAAACCATATCCCTAAGCTCTACATCTGAACGTCTTTTCAAGACCTCCAGGGATGGTGACTCAACCACTTCCCTGGGCAGCCCATTCCAGTGACTAACAACCCGTTCAGTAAAGAAGTTCTTCCTAATATCCAACCTAAACCTCCCCTGGTGCAACTTGAGCCCATTCCCCCTCGTCCTGTCACCAGGCAGGTGGGAGAATAGACCAACCGCCACCTCGCTACAGCCTCCTTTCAGGTACCTGCAGAGTGCAATAAGGTCACCCCTGAGCCTCCTCTTCTCCAGGCTAAACAGTCCCAGCTCCCTCAGCTGCTCCTCGTAAGACTTGTCCTCCAGTCTATATAGACTTGTTCTCCAGTCTATATAACATAATATAAATAACTTATTGTATAGCCATTAGCACTTCTTTTGTTGAGAGCATTTTTTTTTACATTGCTTTTTTAAGCATGGGCCTCAAGCTGCTCTTACGCAGAAGTCAGTGGGAGGTCTTCACTACAAATCAAGTATACTTTGGCCAGTTAGGTAAGTGTAACTTTTTAATAAATATTTTTCTGTTAATCTTGATAACAAGACTAATGCCTAAATCAGAACACTGAGCTCAGCAGACTAATAGATTGCTTTTAGTAACGTGTGTATTATCTTCAGGGCACTCTTACCAATTTATGTCTTCAAAAGCCCTTTAGAAGTGTCTTTTCCCCTGTACTGTTTTCACCTATGTGTTTCAACATGAACTGGGTGATATACATAACTAAATTCCATTTCATGCAAAAGTTAATCTTGGTAAACTTGTATCTGGTACAGGCAGCAGCCTCCAGGGCTGGGCTGATACTTCACCTGCACAAGTTTCAAGAGCTTTGCTGCATATAGGACATCCTTAGGACTACAGAGGCAGTGAATGAGGTGGAGAACCAAGAGCCTGTCTTGAAGGCTATATAACATACAGTAGGATAATAAACCATAGTATGAGTAAGCATCCTGGGGCTTAGCCCCCCGGAGAGAAACCAGCCATTTAAATGGGAGGACCATCCATTGCCTATTCCAGGGAGCATTTATTTTGTTCATCCGTCTCATGAGCACACGAAAGGCTGAATTAATCAAACCTATGCAGAGCTGTACTACTGATTAAAGCTTGCTTTAGGTACAGAACTCAGCCTGAAGAAGCCTGACTTCTTAATGACGTTTTGCCATAAAGCCCCAAACAATACAAAATTTCTTTTTTACTGCATTGCAAAAATGAAATAATCACAGATATAGCTTGATGCTATAGCCACTTGTCACAAACTGTACTACTCCAGGTGTCTGCTCGTGCTGGAATTCTAGTACTTAAGATTCAAATAGGGGAATGCCCTGCAAGATTTGGTAACGGCTTTGGAATCACTACATTATTGCTGAAGGGAAAAAATTCGGCTTGTTCCACAGGACTTCTGATGACTTCCTCCCTCCAAGCCACTTTGCAGGCTGAAATTAAGCTAACAGTCTAGCAGTTCCTTTTTACATCAAGAAAAAGAGTTGACTGAAAAATACATTTTCCTCTGTGGGCAGCTATTCTACTGTTAAATCCTATTTCTCATAATGTTATAAAATTTCTGCAAATTGTTATGTGAATTCCTACCTAAAATGCAGTAATGGACTTGTTTTCTGTGTGACAGCAGATCTGCATAATCCAAAGACATTTACCATGGCCTGGTTTAGCACAGCTAAGCTTCAAAGTAATATTAATTTGATTAACTTTGCAGATGTGAAACATTTTATGAATGTATTAAAAAAGATGGGTTTCTCAGTTACTTTGTGAAAGGTACCTAACTTGTCTGTCCCTGACCAAAAGTAACTAAGCTTGGTATTTATATTATATATCTTTCAGTCTGTTTTTATGAGTTACGCATTTCAGAAGCAGTATATACAGTGATCTCCTACAATTATTTCATATGAAAATGATATTAATCCAATTGAAGTCAATGGATTTATTTCCACTGACTCCTGCTAACATTTATTGGTGTCCTAAATTCTTAACTAACCAAAGAGTCTTTCTGTAGCACTGAATGAACAAACACAAAGAGTAAAATAATCTGCTTTCAGTATTTATTATATTAACAATTTGGCTCTGTTTTTCATCAATGGATTAAAAGCAAATTGAAGGTACTACCACTAAATTGCCTTAAGACATAAGGGTACTGTGCCAGGAAGAACCTAAAATAGAACGAATACAACTTAGTAGACTTGCTTTCTCTGGACCATTTAGCAGGACTTTTTCATAAGCACAGATTCCTATCAAGTAGGCCTATATCAAAAGCATGCTGCCTAATTTAGATAAGCATACTAACGTTTCATTTTGCTCAGAACTATAATAAGATAATGAACTATCACTACAATAGCTATGACAGTTTTTAGTCTGGTTACTTCTGGGCTTTGTGTGAACCACTGCTTACACCAATAACACTGTAAGACACTGTATCTGGGAAGTGTAACTGTTGATTACAGAGAGCTTTACCCTAAAAATGTTCAGGAAAAAAAAAAGGGGGGGGGGGGGGGGGGGCGCACACTTCACCATTTGGTGACTGAGTAAGACAATGTTTGAATAATGTACCTGCATTTTTAGGATACTTGCCAACCTCTTTGTGTCTCCTTTATACTAAGATGACTGACTTGTAGGTGCTCTGGCTGGAAGAAGACATCAACTTGGGATATTCTATGGCTCCCTGAACTTTCAGACAGGATTTACATCCAAGCTAGCTGAGGGAAGCACACAAGCCATGTGAAGTGTCATTCTAGAGAAAAAAACACTCCTTCTCCTGCAGATTTAACAAGGGAAGGAGGCGTACCCCCTCTCTTAGCTCTGTTTCAAAAGGAGAAGCTCTCTAGTCTGAACTTATGTTACCTCTGCTTGTTTTGCTTTCACATAAAAACAAACCCACAGGTAGAACGAATGAAATCACAGTCATCATGGAATAAACAGAGCCTGGTGCTGTCAGGGACCTTTGGGTCATTCCGTCCATCCTCTGCAGGAAGGTGGGGACAATTGCACCTGAGAGGAGATGCTCTTGCCTGTTCTTAAATGCTTCCATGGGAGCCACTCACCTCGAGGCAGATTATCCAAGTGCTCATTCAGGCCTGCTGAAATACTAACACCTCTTCCTACAATGTGATCTTGCATGTAATATTACAATAATCCTAATCTCACACTTTAATGGAGAGTTGAATTCTTTTTAAAATCTATGACAACCACACCAATTTGCACATTTTAAGTTTCCAAGAATTATGAGCTGGAGGGTGCTGTATCATAGTTTACAAAATTGGTGGGTGCTGATCAAGTATTACAGCTGCAAGAAAAACTTATGGTCTTGCATTAAAACAGAGAAAAAAATGTGTGTATGGGGAATAAGGTGCAGGGCTGTGGGTATTTGGAACAAGCCTACTGTGAAATAGCAGTGGAGCAAGGCTGGCTTTTCACATCTCAGAAGCCAGTTCCCAGAAGGGTTAGAAGTACAGAGAAACAAGAAAGGTGGATAACAACTTGCCTGATGGAGAAGACTTAAGAAAAAAACAAAGATAATCTCCTTTCTACACTTCCAGAACTCATTGCTCTATCAGCCTTACCAGTGAAAGTTAGTTAAAATGCAAACACTTTCCTCACAGTTCTCCCAGCTCAGCAGACCTGAATAAAAATCCATCCAGCCCCAGAGCTGAAAAATGAGGAAATATTTTAATGGGCCCTTCAGATGAAAGAGCTGCATGTGCACACTCTTGCAGACAATCATTGTGAAGAAATGATCAAAAACTGGTCACTGTAAAAAATAATTCCTCATAAAATGTTTCGTTGTTTTGTACAAAAGAGTAAAATGTTAGTGATGTGGAGGAAAAAGCAAACAACGTTTTCCTAAAAGAAAGCATTATTTTCTTACATTAATTACAAAGGGTACAAATATCGGTATGGAAAACAAGCCCTTCATCTGTGACTGAACATACCTAAAAAGAAGGAGATGGAAAACAAGAGAAAACCCGTGTCATCAAAAGAACAGAGATGTCCCTGGACCTCTAAAGCACTTTGCCAGAACTGAGGGAGACAGAGGGATGAAGGAGACAGAAGGAGATGTAATGTCACATCCACCGACCCAAAGTGAGAGCCTTTTACCACCAATTTCTGCAAAAAAAACAAAGGTAAGATAAAGCTGAAATGTTCCTCTACCTAAGAAAAAAAAATACACTGTCTGGATTTTTCAAATAATCTGACTTGCAAATTGCGTAGAAAAATTCAAGCTGGATATTCAATTTCTAAGTTAAGTCCCACAAAATTGGTATCTGGGATTGGTCTTTTTTTCTCATTTGCATTCAGTTCTACTGCCATAATAAGGTAGAAGAGATAAAACAATAGTGCAAAGAACAAAAATTGTTTTCTGCAGCAATTCTGCAAAGGATTTTCTTTCCTTTCCTATTCCCTCCTGAAATAACATAATGTGTGTGACATATGTAGAATTCTTGTAGAGGCATTTTGGTCAGAATAAATTTAGCTCTCCTAAGAAAGGTAACAACAAAACCAATGAAAAGTAGCAGGCTCTACTAAGCGTAACTTTGCCACCTCCAAAGACAGGGACTGCACCCCAAAAACACATGTTCACAATTAGAAAGTAAAGATGTTATCTTTTAGACAATTAGGTACTATTTTCCTGTTTGCTGAGAAGGGTAGGAAAGTACAAGTAAGCAAATAGCCTAAAATTCCTTGTGTTCCAACCAATATTAGTAAATAATTCCCTATCTGTGGCCTGCATGTCAGCAGCTCATTGCTTGGAAGCATTTGGTGTTCACTTGTCAGACTTTCTGGGTATTACTGAACCCCAAAATTGCATGATTTAGTTTTCGTTTGCTAGATAACATCTCAGATTGTATGAATAGTTCTGCTTACAAATTAAAATTCTGTGTTTAAAGCTGTTTGAATGCTTGTCCATCTGTTTCCATGGACTTCCCTTGATACTGACATTCCTTATCCGGAATATTTACAAAGAGCTAATATAGAATTAAGTTAGTGCATTCAAAAGCATCGTCAGGGTGCAATCCAAGCGAATATTCATGGAAAAATGCTCAGTAGGACTGACCATTTCATTTAAGGCCCTGATCCCGCATGATTAAAGGTAACGGGATCTTTGTCACTGACTTTAAATGAACACTGGAATGAGCCCCCAGGTAGCACCTATCAGAAAGGGCAGCTGTGTAAAATTTCTGTGACACTTTACTTGAGAGCCATCAGATTTAAACAGACATGCACAGGCATACCAGGATGCAAACGTGCACACAGAGCTTTGATTTTCTCAGGCTTTTTTAGCTGCAAACATCTATAGGTTCAACCATTCGTCTGGCAAGCACTGCTAGTAGTTTGGATTAGCAGTTAGTCAGCCTCAGGAACAGCAGTTTTGTTGTTAGCAATGCCCAAGCCAGTAATTCCAAGGACTCTGAGTCCTTGGTGTTTGCTTCACTGTGTATCACAAGGTCAGCACTCAGGCTCCCCAGAAGCTGTCTGACTGTCCTTCAAGTTCAGCACACCTGTTCCTTATCTTAATAGGAAGAAACCTAAACACAAGGGATCTGCCCCAGACAAGTCTTTCAGCTCATAGCTTTTGTCAGCAAAATTCTCACCACACATTTGGGTTTAGACCTGAGCTTTCAAGTGTGTGATTGCAAGGGAATAAGCTGAAAGGTTTTAGCTCCCCCAGGAAACTCTCTGCTTGTAACACAGGGGTGAACATCTAGGTTCCTAATTCAGCAATGCCAATCGAAAGGCAGCTTTGAGCTTGCGCAAGAAGGCAGCAATAGGGTGTTAACATATACTAAGAAAAACTTATAAATGACCAAACAGCAGCAGTATTTGTGGAAGTATGTAGATAATGAAAGAATGCAGAAAGGCAAGTGATTAGGTTTGAGGAAAGATCTCATTCATTTCATCCAGGTGTTTGGTACATGTTTAGCCATCTTGTTCATAATCCAGCCCTAGCCAGCTCTCAATGATCAAACCAACAGTTTAGCTTTCTCCTCCTATTCCATCAGCCCGTATTATTTGTTGTTTTTAAACTTAGTCTTCCCAGTTCATTTATTTAATCCCCAGAAGTGTAAACAAGTCATAAACAAGGATAGAAGTATCTTCCTAAATGCTGGCTCATTAAGTATTTCCTAATTTAAGCCCCAGTTCTCATGCAGAAATAAGGGGATGATGAAATTGTAAGTTCATAATTTAGTAGCACATACTGCATGACTGGAACTTCTCATGAAATGCTGGTCTCTAATCAATAATCAGTCCTCTTTGTCCATTTTCTATGGCCTCTACAGTAATATGTTACTATATTAATAATATAATGTAGTAGTAATATATTTAAATATCATCCCACTGTAAAACTTAAAGATACTCCTTTTGCTTTGATGCTTGTTGTATTGCAGTCTATTACAGTACATTACAGAACATTACTTCAAGTTTTCTTGCCAGAAAACAAGCAAAACTAGTCAGTTTTGTTACAAAAAGAGCATGGTAACAACTAGAGGACACTAAGGTTTGCTACTTGTATCCTGTTTATGCAGGATCAGGATGAACACATACCTCCTGGAAATTCATGTGCTATTTTTCTAACAGAATTTGACCACTTATATATCGTACTGATTCTGAAATCTATTTTTTTATTCCCAAATAAGTAGGGGGTTGCTAACAATTTTATGATGCACCTCTGTTTTATGAACAGCAGTAATGAACTACCCAAAAGGTTATTATTTTAAAACATGAAAGAGAGGTGCTGTAATAGTCTTCAGCTGCTCTTCTTCATGTATTAACCATACACTTTCATCTTGATCTTTAAAACCACAGTGCTGCCCCAGGACTGCCCTTCTTAGGAGCCTCTCAGGACTGTGGCTCCACACCTCAGCAGGGTTAACAACCTAATTCTCTATAAAAGAAGCAACTTCCCAACTACCACCCACCTTTCTAGGGCTTCTCCCAAACACTCTCATCCTCTTTTTCATAATTTTTGTTTCATTTGCAAAAGCTAAGACTGTGCTGAAGTCTTTTACCAAATGAGTTCAAAGCTGTTTTTGCAAACAGCTCCAAAACTGAATTTTGACATTTTAAAACGTCCAGCTCCTCTATGAAACAGAATGATTTCTCTGAGATTGGATTTTACTGTCATAGCACGTGCTCTAAGCACAAGACCCCTTATAGCAAAAAGCTACTTAATTCTGGTCAGGCTACAGGGTTAAATTGAGCTGAAATGCATAGAACAAGGCATTTCAGCCACCATACTAAGCACACATGACCATCAGTTGTTCTCATACTTCTGAAAACATTTTTATCAGAGTAAAGTTGTTATATATCAATACTAAAAAAATATTGGCTCTAGTTTACTGAATACTAGTCAGGCCAATTTAAAAGCTATTTAACAATGATAACTGCTTTGGAGAATGACTTGAAGACAACAGAGGCCTGTCCTTTACCTGTTGAAATTGTGTTAGCCTCATTTTTCTTTAGCTTTAACTGATAAACTTACTCTAACATTTTGTGCTTTCCTGACAAGTGTAGGGAAAAGGCTTTCATAACTTTTGAAACACTGGCGGCTGCTTAAGAGGGTATCATCTCCTCTAACAAATTACATCCATCATTTTCTAAAAAGGATCCTGAAATACTGTGACAGTTGTCACCATAGACTACTGCACTGACAGGGTGAATCTGGAACAGCAGAGGTAGTTGTCACCCAACAAAATCTTGATGAAGTTTATAACTCTTGAATAACGGATAGAGCTGATGCACCAAATCATGTTAGAATTGTTTCAGAGGCTGATCTGTAATGTCAAAGGTGACTGGTGTGTTTTCCTTGATTTCAGTGAGTTCTACACTTGGGCTTTAGATACTGCTGAAGTCAAATGTCAGCAGTAAATACTGAATAAGTTAAGTCATCACTCCCATTGGACTTACACTGGAATGTAACCACGTAAGTCTGAATGCTTTCTGCTTTATAAATTAGAGTTCAAAGATGTTCTGCATTAGCAGTAAGAATTCTTAAGTGTCATCCTTTGAAGTTTCTGCTCTCTACTTCTATCCCTTTCCAGCTTTCTAGTTCGCATTTCCACATGATGCCTCTGCCAGCTTTCCACATTCTCTTTCAACTGAAACAGAATGCAGTATGGAACAATCTGTACTATTAATCTAGTTTCTATAAACGTGATCCATGTATTTTACACTACTTAGGATTCAGTTTTTTAGCATTTAATTGTATCACAGCGCCTTCTAAAATCTTTGTCAAGTACCACCCTTTGTGCAGTTTTTGCCCCCAAAAACATACGGTTTCATGATGTTAGCACAAAGGAAGATGTAAAGAAAACAACTGAAGAAATAAGTGTATTTTGCAAAGTATCTGTTCATCACAACTCAGCTGGGTGCTCCTCAGTACTGGAGAGTTTTCCAACTGACACACACGGAGTAAACAGCTCTACGGCTATTGTAACACCTCTGCTACAGAGATGGCTTGAGGCAAAGCTAGGAAGCAGATTTGAGATCAGTGAGAACAAAATGGTGGAGGTTTAATTAAAGGAGATACACTAACAGATATATATGTACACATACATACACGTGTATCTATAGAGATACATGTATATAGAGAAGATGCACATTCCCATTTTGAAAACAACGAAAAGACTACTGGGCAAGGGTTAACACGGACTGCTCAAAACAAGAATTGATTTGATAATGACACTATTTATATGTTCCATACCGATTCAAGAAAAACTTCAGGTGTTATCCATCAAGAGTTTTTAGGCTATATTCCAAACTATAGGTTCTTATTCTAATTTCTTCCCACCTGCAATATCACTTCTAAGTGTTGCAGTATATAAAGAGAAAAGAATAGATTATAAGCTCTCTCCAAATTCTCAGCGATCATTCTCCAGCAGCGCTAAGGTAGAAAAACACAAGAAAAATTCTGTAACATAAGCAGCTGAAGATCTAACCTAATTTTGAAAACCACTGAGGAAAACACCGGTCCAACATTCAGGATATGTAGCTCCATGGTCAAAAACCAACCAACCAAAAACAAAACAAAAAGAACAAAGGAAAAAAATGGGGAGTGGGGTGAGGTGTATGTCAAGAATCATTATTGGCAATCACTTGCTAAGTACCTTTTCCTTTAGCGACAAAACTGTAAGAAGAGCAGAGAAGCACATCAGCTGGTCTGTATTACTTTAGCTAAAATACTTTCTTTCTAGGGGGAAAAAATGTATTTTATGATTATTATCTCCATTGTGCAAAATAACCACAAGTTAGCTTTATTTAACAGTGAGCCCACATACTTCATTATAGCAATATATTAATTTTACTTGATTACTAATGTACAGTCTGAATTGTATGAACAAAAGAGGGAATTGGACAGGTAACCTCTCCACTAGAGCAGTCGAACACTGCATATATTATCAATCCAGCAGGGACTCCTAGTAATTAAACTTGGTAATACCTTATGATTTCTAGCACAGTTTAAAAAAAAGTCTTAAAAGGGGTAGTTGAAAAGCTGAAGATACTAAAAGATACTAAAAGCAACTGACCTGAAAACAGAAAAATAATCCATTATATAAATCAATAATTAAATTTAGAAACAATGATAGAAAGAAGAAAATAGAGAGAGTTATACATCAGACTGCTGTACAGTAGTCTGGTATTTCACTAGTTCTTATTTCGTAACGTATTGTGAAGTTAATCTTATGCTCTTCATAATGATTTTTTAAATGAGAAATATTTTTTCCATAATTTAGCCCACAGACATTTGAATCACAGACTTCCACTAATACATTTGCATATAAACAATTCTCTTAAAATTCATCTGCTTCAATTACTTCTTTCTCACCTGAAGTCATAAAGCTCCATATGGGATGTATAAACCCTTCCGCTGCCCAAGGCCATGTTATAGGGGCACAGGTACATATTCTTTCACTGCCCAAGAGATTCAGCTGAGGGAATGGTGCAGGACATGGTACAAAAAAGCTGCAAGAGAAAAAAATGAGCTACCATTAGCAGCTGAAGAAAATGAAGAAAAATTGTCTGAAAAAACACTGCTATGTGCTGTAGAGGAAAGACAGAAATAAGTAACAAGAAAAGGAAAACAGAGTTTTGGAAAAAGTAAGCTTCAAGTACAGCCCATTCTCTCCAACGTCACAGGAACATAACCTCTGATTGCATTTCCAATTGCAGACAAAAACACTGAGGTAAAATAAAACCAGGATCCCAAAGCTGAGTGGGCATCCAGAGGAGTCTGGGACCTAAATCCTACCAGTCTGCTTCTGGGGTTCATACTGAAGACATCCAATTTCCCACCGCTACTGTTAGCTGCCATAAATATTATGAAAGAAGGCTGAAAATTTGCAGCGTGGTTTCTGGCTGCAGAGACACAAACACAACCACAGTGAGGCAGTTTGGGCTGTGACACAGATGCTGCACAGCTGTTATTCCTCTGAGAATATCCTCCTCCAAAGGACTGCAAATCCATCTCTGGTAGCTCACAAGCAATGCTCTGAGATACCATAGCTCTACATAAAACACTATGCAACGAGTCTGAAGAGCAAGAAGTTTCTCTCTTAGCTGTCAAGTTCATACGAAAGCTGTAATAGTGTTATAAGACCTCGATGTACACAGCATGAACTCTTTTGTGCGTGACCATGCCACTCAGCCTGTAAGTTGAGAACAACCGATTCTAAGTATTCATTTACTGACTTGTAACAAAAAGCTTTGAATTCAGCTAACAATCAAAAAAATGTAGAATCCAGCATTAAAATAATTAAATTATTACATATTTAGTACACTGTACACTTACTTACCTTTTATAACAAAATACTGCCTTCTCCAAGTCTCCCCAGGTAGAGGAAAACTTAATCTATTTTTTTAACCTTTTGCACTGCACTTGTTCCATTCCTTCTGTTAGACTGGCACAGGACTGTCATAATTCTATTATATTCAGAATTTAGATCATTGAGACTGAATTTATCATAGACTGTCATATGGTCAATGATTTTTTAAGTCCATGAATCTTTAAATAATAATAGTATTCTGGCCTGAACTGCCACACACTCTTACAGACTACAAAAGTATCAGACTGTTTTGCTGCAATTTCTACTGATCCTTTTACTCATCATTATTTACTCAATAGTTTAAAAACAAATATAATTTTTAGATCAATTACTATTTCATTATTTTCAGACATTTCTATCAGCGTAAAGAACTTTTTCAGAACATTGTCAATACCTCAAAATATTTAAAAATATCCATCTAAATGACTGAAACTGGATCGTGTATCATAAATCAAGACAACATGAATTCAACAAGGTAGTTTGTATGTACCTTTTTTCCTTACTAATAATTCTGTTAAAAAGCTTGGCTTGGCTTCCATTACAGTCAGTGAAATAATGTATGAAGTGACTATGGAAACTTGAGACTAAACCAGAGAGACTAAATATAGAAGTCAATCACCTATGTTGTGACAGCATTCAGATCTACACCCACAGCCCTGCAAAACTGAAGAGAAATCATTTTCTTGCAGCATTATATGAATACAACAGAATCTTACAAAACTAATGATAAATGTGCAAAGCTATTCAGCATGCAGACAAATGCTAGAGAACAGAACAGAAAATAGAGAGATAATTACAATGACCTTACATAAACCAGAAGTATTCTTTCAGAAACCTAACAGCAGAAACAGCAGGGGTCTAAGAGGAAGACAATGAGCATTGTTAAGGAAATGGAGAGTTCCACATGAGCAAAAATTAAATAGACTGACACAGTTCACATTAGCGATTGACTAATTTAGGATATGCCAGAAGAACCCCAGACAATGAAGAGCATAGGCAGGGTAGATGAAGTGCTCTCTCATAATACAAGAAGATGACAAAGTCAATGAAGTCACAAGGCTACATTTAAGTACATTAAAAACTGATTAACAAGGTATTTTAAAACAACATAAAATTATAAAGAACAATTCATTGTAGGAGGAGAGATTAATTTGACTAAAAATGAATTATACATTTCACTGCTTGCACTCACATTTATAAAACCCATGTGATCTTCAGATTGAGGAAGCAGCTGGCCACTGCTTAACACAAACGGGCATTTTCCTTCTTCCGAGCCATTTGTTGTTCAGGGAGCAGTAAGAGGTAGGACAGTCCTACTGGCACAGAAAGCTCCAAAAAATGGTCAGTTTACTGTGCTGCAGAAAGTTACTCCATGTCAAGTGAGCTGGGATAACTGTCCATGTGCCTGCTCGTATCCCACATCAAAACCAAAGCAGTTAGTTTTGGCTTAATTGCTCTTTCAGGAGAAGAGGAACATCAACAACTAAGTAACAACTGAAGGGAACCATGAAGACTGTTTCTAGTAGTCAAAATACATAAACATCAAAGTAACTCTGCTTGACTGATGCAGGGTAACATGACAGTAACAGAGTACTCAGAGACAAGTTACAAAAGTATTTAGGCCACTGGACCAGCTCTGTAAAATCGAGACAACTGCATACGGAAAATTATCTGACTAGAACCCAACTAAGGTCTGAGATGGATGCCACGGACTAGGGGATTGCCAGCTCCAGTCTGCCTGAGAAGGATTAACTCTTATGCACTGCAAGTAGGTGGACAAATACTGACTAAAACCTGACCCTGAAATGCATGATTCCCTTTGCTAGGTGACTGGCCACACTTCACAGGCCTTTATGTTTGCACTTTCAGCAAATATTAGGTATTTATCAAGATCTTCAGTACCTCCAACTAAGAAGGACCTACCTGGAGTCGCTGAAGACTTGGACTAGCTTGCAGAGTTAATCACGCTTTAACGAGCAGCTACTTTTAGCAGATCCTTACAGCAAGAAAGTTACAGCACCCTTTCTTGACCCTCCATTGCCCCTTGATAGCAGAACAGGCAGTGTTTTGACTACTGCTATTGTGTTGGGGTCTGGTCTTTTCTGATATTTTCAGCCAAAGCTGACATGATATGAGAGGCAGCTAATATCACCTGGTAAATCAATTTTCAGGCTCTAATTCAAACAACTCCAGAGAGCAGTCCTACAAGCCCTAGTATGTAGGCCTCTGCACAAGAATAATACAATGTCAGCCTCAGGCAGATAACACATGAGGAAACTTTGATATCAATCATGAAATAAATATATTTCCCCTGGCAAAACTGGAAGATACCTATGTCAAGGCAGATATAAAATCAAAATGATAGCGTTCCCAACAGATTTCTGAACTAAGAAATGTACAGTGCCACTGCTTGTCAGATGGAGACGTACACAAAGGTTAGAAGCTGCTGCTTTTTCAGATTGAACCTGATTTTTTCCAAATGCCTCTCAGAGCTCAGCTGAAAAGCATCCAAGTCAAGTACAAGTGTCTGGCTCTAAGTGTCAAGGCTTGATTCTTCTAATGTGACAGATTAAAGAAAACTAATCTAAGCATGTAAGCACCTTGCTCGAGCCAACCTATACACAGCACCTGGAATTCAGACCAAGAGAAGACCACCCTCCTGAACTTTGCCAGCAGCCAGATTATTGAACTCCATGACTCCATGAGACTTGGCAGTCTTAGCCTCCTAAACCAGGCTTGAATATTCAAGAATAACAAAACTAATTGCAAGAACTTCCGATGTTATTTATAGTTGTTTTCATGTATGTATTGCCTTTCCTCTCTCAGTACTGTGAATAGAAATGTGAAGTAACAGGAATATTAAGACTTTTTTTCTTCAAGCTGAGATTGCCATAAACAATGGAAACCTTAGTCTACAGTGATTTCTTCTAGCTTAAAGGAAGCAAAACGAAGGCAACATCATTGGGATGCAGTACAAAATATTTATGTCCTGCATCCTAGAAATGGCTGTTGTCTCCCAGGAACCTAAAACCATGAAAGATGCCCTTCCCAGAGCAATCAGTCACAAGCATCATGTTTCCTCTTCATCTGTTCCACAGAGTATCTGAATAATTTTTTATCATTTAAACTAAATTATACATTTTGCAGTCTGCATTTTCCCTATCTGCAGTAAACCACAAGTTTCCTCTTTTTTACTATACACCTCCGAGCCAGGCAATAATGACACTGATGGCACAGGTTACAATAGAGAATACCACATCTACAGCTACATGTTTTGATGTTCCTCTAGCTGGATGCATTTATTCTTTTAGACCCATCCTTTTGGAAACAGGTCTGTCCTCTCTCTACCTCCAACTATTCACCGTAAAAGTTCTCCAATAGGGATTTTCAAGTCATCATCCCTAAATCTTCACCAGTTAACTTTGAGGCATATGATTTCACCAGACCTTTTCCCCAGGATCCCGTCACAATGTTGGATTACTGCAGCCCAAAACCAGCCAACAGCAAAACATTATTTATTCCTTCAAAAGATACACAGAAAGCACACAGAAAAGGGATTAAATAAAAAAGAAAAAAATGAACTCATTTTTTTCCTGCCAGTTTCAGTACATTCAAGCTATTTAGATCAGCCTTTAGGAACGTGAAACAGATAGAAAAACTATGTCGCTCCAACTTCTCTGTCAAAAACTCTTCAGCAACCACCACCAAGTGCTTCCGTAACTTTTTTTCTTGTGGCCTTTTTAAACTTGGATTTAATTATTACCTACAAATCTTTGTATCTCACCTGGGAACATTAACCTTGCCCTAAAAAACTGCTGTCTAAAAAGAGTGCTGTCTAACAGCTTCCCCATTGTTTCTGCTAGGATTTGTGATTTTCTGCACATGTGCCCATCACTTCCCAAGCCACTGTTTGTTCTTGCTTTGCATCCAGCTCTCAGCCTCTTCTGAAATAACACTTCTCAGGCAGGCAGGGTAGTATAATCATACATAATTCAGTACTAATAAAAGACAACTTTTGTCAACAGATACAGATTTTGCATTCTTTTAGTCAACTGCATTGTTTCAAAGTATTTTCATTCTACTGTCATCACAGATTAAATTTTAAATTTGAAGAAGCATCTAATGCTCCAGGACTCTGAAACGTCCTACTCTACCAAAAATACAACATACTTCTCACCAGTGACATTACACAAAAACAGTATGTTTTTTCTACCCAGTCAAGTATGTTCTTAGGGTGAATATCTGAGTAGCTTAAGTACATCTAGAACTCTGATATAAAATATGCAACATACCAAACAAAGACTGGCTTATTCGCTTTAATTAAAGCATTAATTCACTGCATTCAGATGTTAAGACTTTACCTTATTATACTATGAGTATAAATCTTACTAGTTTCATAAACTGTAATGGAATGCATCCAGTAAGCAATAGGGACCAATCTTTAGGTTTGTAAATTAATTTTAATAGTACAGCTTGTTAGTAGTGTATCTATAATTTGTCTAATTTTCATAAAAATTTTCTCTTTTATTGATGGATTTAAACATGTATTTCACCTTTTGTAACAGTCATGTGACCACTTATACTCTTCCCTGTTCTATTTGCCATTCCTGAAAAAATGGAGCTTTATGAATTTGAGATCAAAAGATTTAGTCCCCTTGGCTATTAAAATATTTCTGAGAGTTAATGTTAATAATAGAAAAGAGACTGAAGAGCTTGAAATTAGGGCAATACTCTCTTATTTCTGAACTGCAATACTTTATCTGTTATTGTTGCTCAATTTAGCATGTTTCTCCTTTTTCAAACTATTGTGAGATATAAAGCTGGGAGCTTTTAGAACATTATAAAGGGAAAATCAGCAACAAGCTGTGAGCTGGTATAGCAAAAGTCCAATAAACAAGGGTAAAAGTAGTGGGAGTTGTCAAAAGAAAGTATTGTAAATAGACAGACTCTTAAGGATCTCATATTCTCAGACATCCCTCTCATATCATCAATCTACAAACTGAAATGCTGAACCAAGGCCTTCTATTGTCATAAATTAAATATGTGACTTGCTATTTTTGAAGTAGTTGCTAAAGGAGACTGTAAACTATATTTGTGCAGAAACGATCATGGAGGTTACTTTGCACCTCTCTGCTGTTCACCTCTTTTCTGTTTTGGGAATACAAAACCATAAACAGTTGGATGGACTTATGAAGTTCAAAGGCTATAGTGAAATTTTGACCTTGCTGTTAACTAGATGAGGAAGGCAACATCTGCTTCATGTTTCCCCTGTGCAAGCTTTATACTATTAGTAGTAAAAGTTGTATTAAGTTTCATTATTAACTACTGTACCTTACTTACACACTGGTTTCAAATAGACCCTGGTGGACCAGAAGTAACAAACAGAAAAAATATTGTGATGTCATTTTAAAAATCAAAACAGCAACATTTCTAAAAGAATCTCTCAATAATTTCATTAATTGCCACACTGAGAAATTTCTATAGTTTTACCCAGAATAAGCAAAAGATGCCTGTCAACTGCATCACAAGGAATTAAAAAACACCTTGTTCCCTTCAATGAATGGGACAAGAAACAACACTATCCCAGCCTTGCAGAAGAAGTGGGACTGAAGTATGCTAACCAGAACAGCACCATCTATAAGCACAACAAATACTTTCCATTTAACTACTCAGTAAGCTTTGCCCATGAGAAAGAACATCAGAGCTACTGAGACTATTGGAAACGCAGCCCCAAATCCTTTCCTTCTGTATCTTATCCTACTTGCTCTATGGCCTCTATATTAGGAATAGAAGACCTTTGTGCCTGTTTGAAAGATCACTCCCAAATAGATGATACAACCTAGCTTCCAGATTTCATACTGTCTATTTGATCATTCTTCAGAACAGTCTTATTGACAGTCACTGAAATTATTCATCATATGAAAAAGGGATCATTCCAACCCATAGGAATTTTGTATTTAAGGCGAATTTTTTCTTTAAACTCAAAATTAGGCAGTATGTCTTCCCTGCTTATTTCAGCAGTAGAGCGTTTCCATTTTGATGTTGTCTTTTGCTTTCTATATCTGGGCAATGTAAATTCACAATGTAATGTAATCTCTGTATCAATGCACATACAAAGCCTGATGAGAACTATGCATTGAACATACAATCTTAGGGGGTTAGCCCACTGCCAAGCTTTTTAGCAGTTTTAGCTTTGAGATGGAAGAGATGTAAGCAATTGCAAGTCCTTGAATAAACATGAAAGACTTCTTAACAAGCAGATGAGACCAGCACTTTGCACTGTTTTGTATGAAACTCAGGCATTGCATTATATCTTTTAGAATACTTTTCTGCAGCTTAAGTAGATCTCTTCCTACCTGTCTTCTACCAACATAGCCATTTCACTGTTGATTACTAAAGCTGAAAACTGTGAAAGAAGGCTGTAAGAGCAGGTACTGGGGTTGTACGACTCCTTGCCTGTATGAAGAAGTATCATTTGAGAACTCTGCTATTAGAGGTTTCTCCCCAGTAATTTAATCCCAAATAAATACAGACAAATGAACATGGTAGAATTGTCAGCCCATTAAAAAAGCACCAATGAAATATGGTAAATGTAGAAAAATATGCTTGAACAGAGATTTGTGATGTCCTATATTCCCTACCACTTATAACACTCCCAAGTGCTACCTTTCCAAGATGCATTATCAGATTTCAAACTGGGATAACAGTCATCTGAAAAGGTTTCATTTCCTGAATAATAATTCTTTCAAATGTATTCAGCTGAGCTCTCTCACCAGGTATCTATTCAACAAACAGGATGTTGAAAATAATCTTCTCTGGCAAGCTGTCTCTCTTTCCAAAAGACTCATGCCTTCTCATAAACAATTTCTTGAAAAATAATTCTCAACATGAGGGATTAATCATAGCCCAAAGCTTGCTTCTGACATGTGATTAACTATTTCTACCTGACTCAAAGGACACGGGGCAAAGCATTTCAGCATTGCTGCTCTTCACTCAAGCCCTGTTCTTAAAGTTCTGTACTAGGGGAAGAGGAAGTACATCATTTATACTGTAGAAGCAAAAGGCCAAAAAATAGTACAAGGGAGTATTTGTATACAATGCTTTGATTTGTTGCATATAATTTAATTCTACACATTCTATCCCAGAATTAAATTTCTCTGCATTTTTCTTTTCCCAAGAATGCAATTTATGCAGGGCATCCGATGCTATTACAAGGTTTCTCACATCATAAGCACAACTTATAATGCATCTCATGCATGATACACACCACTAACAATTTCACTTGATGAAAACCATCCTTATGCCTTTTTTCATTGAAGCATATTAATGAGTTCCCCCGAAAGATTAGCGAAGAGCCTAATAGACCAAAAACCTATTTCAACAATCATTTTACAGTCTTTCAATGAAGCAATGTGAACTTTTCTATCTAAATGATCCTTCCCTTAATAACTCTGGAATAATCATGCCCTCTGCACTTGTGCCAGGCCATTAGGGTATCTTCACAATTTAATGGATTTATATTTTTACGAGGAGCTGTACCAGGAGAGAAATTATCCTTTGAAAAACGAATACATCTAACTTATACAAAAGATGTTTGTTGTTCAACCCTTTGCAGTGAATGGCTTTGACTCTCTTCTTCCTAACATGGAGGTGTAGATCAGATGGAGATGTAAAAAATAAAAAATCACTGTTGCTAGTAAGAAGTATTTTGAACAATTGAAATTAACTTCTCTTTCATCCCTGAGGCCATTTTCTCATTAGAGTACCCACCACCAGTGGAAACATCTGGCCACTCAGAGAACTTCCTTTTGAGTTGGTTGTTTGGATGTGGCTATATGCCTCATGTTCTAAGGAATGGGCAGGTTTCACTTGGTTCTTCTTAACGGAAAATGCTCCTAGTCCTATCCTGACAGAAGTTCTTTCACCAGCATTTGAAGACACAAAAGCACAAGGAGAACAAGGGTGCTTTGTGCCTAATCCAAGGATCTCGTTTTCATACAAAAGACCATGCACATGCTCCACATGAGACAGCAAGTGTGTCAAAGGGATGCTATTGTGTGTCTAGACTCCTGACCTGTGTCACTGCATGAAGTCACTCACACTCCTTTCTCTTTTCAGCATAAAACATGGATCCCAGCAAGCCTTTAATAAGGAGCTGTACTTTTGTCCTTCCACAAGTTCAGTAACTTTTCTCTCTTGCCTGAACATATTAAGAAACATTTAAGTGAAGACAAAAATAAAGTAAATTAAAGGAAATTTCTAAACCTGAACTTAGAATTGTTCAATTATTTGTTCTCCCTCCCATGAACTTCAGCTTTTAAATTTTTTTTTGAAGAATACTACATTTAGCTATTTGCAGTAAGAGTTCTTTTGCCCTTGTCTATGCTGCTGTCAGACTATTTCTTTGTCTTCACACTTCCTTTCTTCTATAATGGATCTCTCATTTCAAGTGCTTCAGTACTCATGTTCTGCTTTAAAGATCAAATTACAAATTAGTTTTATCATATAAAATGAATTCTTGCCACAAACCCAACATTATGTTTCCTTTTCCAGTTACACTGCTAATTCTTTAGTCATGTAATTTGCCTAAACCATTATCTTGTATTGACATAGTTGGCAAGCTGTACAATGCAAAAAACATTTTATTACTGCACAATTTTCAATATACAAGCTTTGCTACATTGAATTTTATACAGTCTGCTTGAGCAAGGTCGTACCTGCATTTCCAGTTATTTCTTACATCAGTTGGTGTGATTAAATTGAAAATATAAATCACTGAGTTGTTGGGTCTTGAACTATAAATAAAGACACTAATAGGCCATTTTCTATTAATTTCCCTCCTGTATAGTGGAGCTATTTGCCCAGAAGCAGATTTGAAAAATATTGTAGAGTTTAGATTCTGTACAAGATTTTTTTCTTGCTGACTCACTAGGATTTTATTCCTATATGAAAAGAATCTAGAAAGAGCTCATATCCAAGGAGTTCTTTTTGATTAGTTCCTTAAAACTACTCAACAGAAGAAGTCCTTGCAACCCTCCTGCTGTGTGCTGCTTCTGAAGGTCACTACTATAGATTTCCAGAGTTTTATCAAAGAGGGGAATTCCAATGGTCTTTTGCTATCACTGCAACCCCATTCCCATGTGTTTTGGTTGTGATTATTGCCATGGAACTCTGAAAAGGGAGTATTTCCAGTCCATCTTGACAAAATAATAACTAATGAAATATTAAAAAAAAATCATACAAAGATCACTACTCATACAAGCAGCTGAAGAGGTAAGACAAAGAGTCTACAGATATTAAATACAAAGGTGTGATCTCAAACATGGGAAATTAGAAGAAAGGTTGCATACTGCAGTGCAATGTTCAGATAGATCTCAAGGAATCATCACTGTTGCTATGAATTTCTGTTCCAAAGGCAATAGTAGCATCTTGCCCACTCTTGACAGCATTTTTCACACAGTCTATTGATTTGTTTCCTCAACTTTGCAAGACTTTATGTGTTTGTGCAAGTATTTTCTCCTCTTTTGAACTATTTGACAGCCCTGTTAGCCCATTTCTCCCCAGACTGGCTGCATAACCAGTCCTCCCAGTTCTATACCGTCTGCAAGCTAGCCAAGGGACCCTATATCTCATCATCTGGGTCATTTATGAAGATGTTTCGCAGTACCAACCCCACCACCTGGAGTGCACTGTCCATTTGATGCATCCTCTGCTGGGTGCTTCACACAACTACAAATGGGACTTTAAAGGCAACCACCTGGGAAGTCAGTAGCATGCAGTCATAGAAGGATTGAAAGTTACAGCTAAAATTACTTCTTTAGATCAGACACACATGCTATGGCATAAGCTGATAATACTAACAAGGGAAAGAGTCCATTTCTCCGGGGCAGCTTTCTACTGCCATAACTATGAAACCATACTTTCTGTCTTCCTGAAATTCCTCTTCTGCTCATTGTGCAAATTCTGCAGAAGCCTACTCAGGAGCCCTGATAACCCCAGCCTTTCTCAGTATGTGACATTGATAAATGCCCCATGCTCTACAGGACACATAAACCTAATGTGAAACACCATGTACAATCATGCAATTTAAAAGAATGCTACCAAAATGAAAGCATTTCAGAGGGGTGTTTATATCTCATTAAACAACAAACTGCTCAGGAAGAAAAGCTACTTCCAGATCCAGAGAGCCGCTGAAAGAAATGTGGGTGCAGTTAGTGAATTATTACTCAAAAGAGACTGTCAAAAAGTCCTCTTTCTGAACCAGATCATTGTTTAGTCCAGGGGTGTTTACACCAGCTACAAATTTGAAGTACAACCTCCAACTCCTCTCATTGGATGGATTTTCTCAGAGTATTTATTAGAAAGTCAGGTAACTGATCTCCCACAGTAGTCTCACGGTGACTCCTAAAGCAGCCTGAAAGACAACAGATCCATTTTATGGTAATATTAAAATTCTTCTATCCTGACTAGAAAAAGCTTTTAAGAAAGCTTTCTCCAAAATCATTACTAAAGTCCTGACGAAAGAATCCATTTCCTTGTTAAAGACAGCTTCTGTGAATTCTTTCTGGTTGTAGAAGTGTTGGCTTCACATAAAGGCACTGGTAAGGGCCCAAATCTTCAGGCTAGAATACAGCCATTTTGCTTGCTTCTTTCCCTTCCTCCTCTTCATTTTCCACACCATTCAGAGAAAAACAGGCGAAAATGACCAATTCCAATGTCAGCATTGTCTAAGTTTATTTTAAAAATATTCTGGCCTGTACTTACCCAACTCTTTTATTAATAAAATAAAAAAAAAAAAATCTTTTTAGGTATCTACACTCTGCACTCTCACCACCATTTTTGGTCACCTATTTTGTGTGAGCTGTATGATTGTTTACTATGCCCTGTAAAAAGAAACATACCTTTATCTATGATCAATCCCTCTCCAAGTACATAGCCCTCCCTATAAACAAGTACCTCAGACAGCAGACCTATAGAAATAATTTTTTTCACTCTTGAGATGACTGCATGATGAGAGGCAACACAACAAGAGGATGATGATGGAAGTCGCTGAAGAAAATAGTCTTGTTCTTAAAATGAGGTCCAAAAAGGATTACATGGTTGTTTTTGCACAGAGACTCAGCACTCCCAGTGGTGTGTTAAACAGACACAATTTTTCTTACGTTTTTGTTGTTTCCTTCAAATAAGTAAGGCAGGAACATCTGTCAGACTGAGGGATGAAAAGAGATGCTGATATTTTTCAGCTATCTGAAACTGGCAAACCTCTGCTATGAGACATGAATGCCACAGAAACGTAAGCAGAGACCACAGAAACACTCTGAGCATTACTATAATCTAAATATGAAGAGGAACTGATAATATGAGCAAATTCTGCTGGGTTCAGTCTCTGGAGAGATACTCTGCAAAGAAGGAACAACATAGGCAGCTTCTTCAAAGCAAAGATGTGATCAGAGATCATGTTTATGTCACTGAGTGATACAAATAATTATGCCCCAGAGTTAAAACTGTGGCTAACTTGCCCAACCTAAATTGATTCTTGTATGATCTGACATTCCCTGGCTTTTGTGAAACCAAATATAACATATTTATGAATCAGACAGATGTCTTCAATGTTCCAGTGCTGTCAGCAATCTTGCTGCTCTGTTATTAAATATTTCATATCATAATATACAGTTTGTTCAGAGAGCTACTATCTGGTGAGAAACCTCAGAGGAAAAATCTTAGTCCACTGATGCCAATGACCACTCACGTTACATTCCAAAGGAGCATTGGAATGGCCATTTAAAGTGTAATAATGGCTACAGAATAGTAATTTTATTGAATGCAATTTGAAAAACACCTACTTCTGATAGTGTTGGGTCAAAACTGGTTATGAAAACATTGCATCTTATTTCTGTAGCTTACAGAAAAATCTTGCCTGGTCTGACCAAAGGGCGTCTTCCACTTGCTTTGATGAGACCATGCCATCAACATAATAGCTGTCAGGTTAATCGAGTTAGGCTTTTTTTTTTTTTTTTTTTTTTTAATGCAGTATTGTTTTACCATTCATTAAACAGAAGCTTGAGCATCTGTGTTTAATTTCACGTTCTCCACAGACCGTTAGTACATTAAAAAGATTAGGCTTTGAATCAATAGTTAGATCTTACTTCCCTAATACTATTCCCTCAAAAAAAGAAGAAAATAAATAAGCAAACAAACAAACAAAATCAATATTTCTGTTTACTTGCAGAGATCTCCAATAAGCTCTAATGCAGATTCCTTGTCTGACAGCTGAGATGCTTGCATATAGAATGCAACACAGGATAGAAGACAAGCTCTAGCTTTTCCTGGTGCAATCAGATCTGATCACAGCATCAGCAACTAAAACTTTTCTTGTGCAACTAGTACCAGTAAAATAAAGAATGAAAATGAAGAAACCTGTTGAACTGTAAGTTTACCTGACATAAGCTACAGTTGATCCAATTACTGAAGTTTACAGCAGTTTAATATATATATATAGGCTAAACTAATGATACTGCATAATATGGTTCTGATGACAAGAAGTAATTGCCCTGGTTATGCAAATAAATACTGGTGAGGGCTCCTGATGCAGGTGTGAACCTGGCAGATGTACTGAGCAGGAGTTCTGCACCAAGTGTTACCAGAAGAAGTTCAAAGATGGCTTATGGGGTACGTCATTTGGAGAAACAGGGGAAGGAATTGAAATGATTTTGAGTCTTGTAATCTAGGGAATTACCAGGAGATACTGGTGAGTATCCCTTCAGCTTTCCAACACAGTAGAAACATTTGCAAGCATTAATTCATAAGCTCTGGATGGCAAAATGGATGCTTTTAGAGCTTCTTTCAATTTTCTGGTAACATGTACACTGCTTTGGTACAGTTCATTTTAGTACACAGCAATAATTATGCACTTATGCTGGTTGTCCATTTATTGTTTGATATACAATATTGGACTAGCTTTAATATATTTTCCTTTTGTGTGTTTTATTTTCCTAGAAAAAATGTTGCTTATAGGTTAGTTTAATCTAGTTTTACTTGCTATTCAGCTAAATCCCTGAAAGCTGCAGTCTTGTTAATGAATGCCACAAGGATATTAATAGCAACAGATAACAAAGCTACTAGGTCAAATGAATGCTTACTTAAGACACCACTGTTTGTCACCAAGATAAAATGCCTTGTTGATGTTATACATAAAATCAATTGATTTTAATTTTTCTGGCATCAGTTTCAGTTCTCCTCACTTATTATTGACTCGCATGCATGGCTCTAAGAGAAAATTATTGAGAAAAAGCCTTGCTTCATCTCCAGATGAAGCTGATCAGCTGGTTAAAGTTTCAGAGGCCCAACAGTTGCTAAAAAATTTGAAACAGTTAAGACAAATTCAGGTACAGCACTGGAAACCCACACGACATGAATGCTACAATTTGTCATCATATTCTCCAAATACATAGCCTGAAGTCTCAGCACATATAAAAATATCTAGAAACACCTTGATAAATTCTCCATCATATCCACAAAGCCACAACAGATATTGTCCTCTTAAACTAGCTGCAACTGCAGCATTTCAGTGTCAGAGCCTTCACCAAGCACAGAGCTCTTCTTGCATATACTTGTCACCAGCAACATCCAAGCTTCATTTGAGCAACTCTGCTTGAGCCACTGAGAAGGCCAGCCAGAAGCAGCTGGTAGACAAATCCATTTGAGCTGAAGCAGAGGTGAAACCTTACAGAACACAAATATTCAGGCTGTGTACTGAAATACAGTGCAAACTGGGAACTGTATGAGTTTTCATCAAGTCAAGAATCGCACGAGACTGTTGTAATGTAAGACAGATGGCACACAAAGTATGATCTGCCAACGGTACTGACTGTATGACCAAAATCTAGATGACGACCAATACTCACAGCACCACGTTATTCTTTCTAGAAATCCTTTGCATGTTATTAGCAGTACTGTAACTTCTCAAGTAAAGTATCTTTCCATCTGATACTAAGTAATGAAAACAAAGTACCAAATCTCTACAAGCAGGATATGTGGAAGATAAATTGAACTAGAAATACAAATGACAAAATAATTGTTAGTTTCAGGCTATAATGCAGACACAGTCAATAAACATATAGTCATTCTTCCATGGAAGTTAGATGTTTCAAGTAAGAAAATGAAAAACACAAAAGAAATCAAATTGCAGCTCGATGATAACATATAAAACATGATTTACAAAAGACAAGAAATTGTACAGAAATAAAGATGGCAAAGTTCAGCAGTAGTACAGATGAAGTAACTATGGTGACCCTGACTGCATGAGAAAAATCTGAACAATTTCTTAATATTTGGAACTTAATATACTGTGCAATATGCACATTTCCTCCAATACACCTTTGAATTTTCACCCAGAGTATAGTTTGTCCTACAGAAAGCATCTGAACCAGACCGTTCTCTTCAGTAACGGCACACACATATCGGAAGTTGGAAGAAGAAACCAAGGAGAATGGCAGAGTCAACAATGAATGATGGAAAGGAAATGGCAGTGCCAAGTGGCTGAAGTAATAAATATTGTTGTTGTTGTTGTTGTTTTTTCAAGAGTAAATTACTTTTGCCCTTTCAGGTTTCCACTCAGATGTATTTTGAAATGTACAGAGACTGTAAAAGATAAAGTGATTTATAGAATACATATACCCAGAATGCAGAGTAACAATAACACACAATCAGTGATTGTGGTATACTTCATAAAGACTGCTGCGAAGTCGTATCTTTCACATTAGGAGAGCCCTGTACAATCCAACCTGAGACTGGCATTCAACACAATCTGTAACTGACTATTTGTTCCAAAGGCAAAGTTAGAGCAGGAGGTGCAGTATGCTGAAGGGAGTTACTAGCTGTGGATACCACACGGAAGCCAGAAAGAGAGATTTAAGGACTTAAGATTAAAGAATAGGAAGGGGCTTTAAAATGTCCTTCTAGAACAAGGATGATCAAGATTACCAACAGTTGAAAAAGATGACCAACCATTCCAGTGGCTCTGCTGTTACTGTATAAACTGTGACGTTAGGCCAAATGAAAAGAAATTCAAAGCTAACCAGTAGTTGGAAAGGGGAATCCCACTGCTTGATTTGTTTCTTAATGGAAAGCATTACTGGGAGGAGGGAAACATATTCTTATTTATATACAACTCATCAATTTTCTAAGTGTTGTTATACCTCTTGTATTTACTTCTCTTCTATTAAAACCACTGCAGTTGTCTATTGTTCCTCGTAAGGAGAACTTTTATGCAAGACACCATTTACATTAATAGATACAACATTTTAGAGCCATGCAAAACTACAGATTTTCAGTTTCATCTGGAAAAAAAATGCATCTTTGATCATATCAAAGCTGGAATGAGTATGATCGTTTCACAGAATCATTGTTTAAAATAAATACATTACCCAGGCAGGGTCAAAGTGGATCCATTCCACTAATCATTCTCTCCCCTGCATACAGAGGCAAGAAATAAGAGTAACAGGAAGATTTCACATTAGACTAGATCATACTGTTCCAATACAAGTCCTTTACAGTTTCATCAGCTACTTACACAATTCAGTATCTCATTAAAGTAAGCTTTTCTGAAGCTGTATTTAAAATGAGTACAATTCTCTGTTTCAGCAATTCAGAGAATCTTGAGTACAGCTTTCTGATAGTGTCTGCACAGGGCTGTTTACTAAAACCGATCTTCAGGTTACAGAAAAACTTTTTTTTAGTACTTCATTTTGTCTCTTAAATTATTGCATTTTGAAGCAGACATTTCAATTTTTTTAAAAAAGACATTTTTTACATGACAGGTCCATATGAAAGTTTATGATTTTTATCTCAGCTATGCTGTTTCCTCAGTAATTTTTTTTTCCATGATCTGAGTTGTCTAAGATACCAGTTAAAAGCTGCCCACCACAATCCAACACACTAGCTTCAGAATAAAAAAACACTAGGCGCTGACTTCCTCTTTTGAATTAAGGAAAGATTCCATTTTATTCAAGCATTATCTTATTGTGCTGTAGAAAACTTTGATTACTGCCTCCTACTCTAAATTTCTGTATTTTCTTCTATTTTGCATAAATAGAGAATTCAACTGAAGGTAACAAGACCTGCTCAGTATTTTCCTTCTGTTGTATCCAAAATTTTGAATATGAATAACTTACTGGGAATGAAAATTACAGGTAAGTGGGAATTACTGTTGTAACTTATGAAAGAAATCTAAGACCACTGATAGTCAAAAACAGACTTGCCAAGAACCTGTGGAAGTAGTGGAGATACGTGTACGCATGTGGTACCTATGAAGCAGATGTTCTCCATGAAAGAGAATCCCCAGTTGTCCTTTAAGGGAGTTTTGCAGCTGTTCTGTACTATTTGATTCAAGTATTACATCATTAGTTCCAGATTTATTGTTCTGGCTAGTTTTGGAGATAAGATGATTACTTATTTTATCTCAGTTGAGAAAAGAGTGTTAAACATTAAATAGCCTCTGGAAGGTAAGAATAGTGCCAAACTGTAAAGGAAAGAACCATATGCTATCCGTGAAATGCTATGGCCATGCTCTAAATTTAACATATCAAGCTATGATTAAGTATCCCCAGGTCACCTATAAAACACTCAAAACTGCTCTCAAAATTACTGACAGTCATGAGATGATGGCAGAGGCCTTCAAATAAAAACAGAGGATGATACTGGAAACCCCAGGGATATAATTACTGATAGTTAATTACTGTCACTACAGGAATGTGACCAAGGATCTGGCTTACGGATAGTAAGGAGAACAAAGAGAGATACACATATATAAATAATTGTATACGGTGAAATCAGAAACCAATGAAGAGAAAGCACGTGACCTTCAGTAGTGAACATGCAGAGGTTCTATGTGAAAAAACGTACAGAGTGCTTTTGAATATGAAATATAACAAATACACAAAATTCATTTGTTACATTCAGCCTGCAATTTTGCCTGCAATTACCATTTGTATTCACTGGACTATCTGAGTGCTAGTCCAGAATGCCCATTATGTCTTGCATAATTCTCCCAATGCAGATTGTTTCAAGATACCACTGTACTGTGCTAAAAGCTACAGATAATAATCTTCATTTATATTGCAGAAAGGAATATTTCTTTCATACTGTATTTTGTATTTTAAAGGTTATTAGCTGAACCTAGCTTGATTTAAAAAAAAAAAAAAGAGAAAGAATAAATAATTGTATATTGGATCAGTAAAAATACACATTTAAAAATTTGTCTGTTATTAATATCTCTATGTATTAATATCCGTGACAGATCTGAAACACTCCCCATCTTCTAAAAAAACAGACTTTAGGTAAGCTCTAAATCTTAACTGCGACACTAGTTTGTAATAACTAGAAGAAAATTTAACATGGCCTATTAAGGAAAAAACACATGAAACACAAACTTTTAATTTTTTAATATGCAAATTTATATTCTCAAGATTAATGCTAATTGGACCAAATAATATTCTACAGTAAAAGCAGTACCTTTATTATTATTATTATTCCTGCAAAAATGTCTCCCTTGAGAACAGAACAGGTAAAATGACTTCAAAATTACATTAAGAAAAGATTGTGGTCCATGGTCTGGAGTCAGCATATCCATCCATATGTAACATGGAATTATGTAACTCCATATGCATGGAGTTGTTTTACTGAGAGAACTCTCTAAATCCCTCTCACTAAAATATCAACTAAATTATCTTATAATTCAGATTTCTTATTTCTCAGATCAAGTGAACCTCAGATACCCTGTATTTATAATGGCCTTTTGGAATTCAGAAGAAAATAAATACTTGTGACATTGAATGTAATTGAGAAAAACAGTTGCCTAGACAATAATTAAAAGTTAAAGCTGTGATTTGCAATGACTATCAGAGGAGATTTAAAATAAATCTTTGCAATCAATATACAAAAGAGTCCCTTAGAAGCAATAGCTTAGGCTGGTAATATAAACAAACCCTCAAGGCTACAATAGACATTAATTTAAGACCAACTTCCATGATGCTTATTCCCACTAGTTATTACCCTTTTCTGCAGGTCCCATTGAAATGCCCGAGTCTCTACAATATAAAGGTGCTACAATTAAAACTTGCCTACCTCACAGCAATTTCAGTACAACTAACTAAGCAATTGTACAAGGTAAGACATAACTAAGAAATACTTGATGTTAACAAAAGCAAGAAAAATATTTTTAAACTAATATTTGACAAATATTTGTTTCTAAAAAGCTATTAGTTCTATGATGCCATCACTTTCCTAAGCTCCTTTCATTTCCTGCTCTTCTGCATTATATTTAGTTAACTTTTCCAGTTTCCTGCATACTTGACATTCTTTGCTTAATGAACCTTTAGTTCATATGTCTATGGAGAAAAAAAATACATCACTGCAGTTGATACTGCTTCATCCCCTGAATAAATGACTGCTTCTCCTAAGAATGGTCCCTCTAATTCAGGAGACAGTCGGTGCCGTTTTGTTATCAGTCATATTGCTGCTGATCCCATTCAAGGAATGGAAAGAAGAAAAACTCTCTCTCAACACTTACGCAATTATGACTAGTCAGAAAGAACAAGGAAGCATAATCCCTAAAAATAAAACCTACTTTTCATTTGGCTATTCTTCTACTGTGAACGAAGCCAAAAGCAAACGGAAACAAACTTTCTGAATACTGAGGAACTTCAGATACTAACAAACTCCTAACTCATTTCTAAACACTGAATTTAAGGGGGGGGGGGGGGGGGGGCCCCCAAAATTTTACCCCACAAAACTTTTTTTTTTGCCTAGATTTATAGCCCTTATGACAGATGAAAGCATAAGACTACTTATAGGATACGCTTTGAGTAACTGCCAGTGATGAAGAATACCAAATATAGCTGTGATGTTTGCTTTTCAAACTAATCACTGTTCAGGCAAAGTATAATGTGATTTTCAAAACCTTTTCTATTTGGCATCTAAGGAAAAAAAAAATACTGCTCTCCTATTCAGATTTCCACCTGAATACAACTTACCTTCATTTAAGCTTTCAAAAATACAGTTAATGATGTACATACGGGATTGGAAATGGGAGGCATATGGGAACCAAAGGAGGATTGCTACTAATTCTAGCACTGCAGTCATCTTCCGGTGAAGGAAGAACCCCAGTTATCTCAAATGAAGCGACTGAAGGCAGCCCTCTAATGGGGAGTACGTGAAGGTATTTTAACACACATAAAATAGAGTGAGAATAACCTGAACAGTATTTTCCAGGTTAAGAAGCAATTATTTCACTATTTTCCATTATGCATGCTTAGCTTCTTACAATCATGAAAGATTAAACTTGACCATGACATTTACAAGTCCCAAGTGCATTTTCATTGCTCCTTACATGCATAAAGGTCACAAAGGAGCATTTAGTGTGGGTAATTGCTGGAACGTAAATATGACACAGCTGGAATACAGCATACAAAGGAATACATCTATTAACGAATACATGGAAGAAATTCCAAATTGATGGCTACAAAGTTAGACGTGGTGTTTTTTTGATAAAATACTTGCTCAAGATATGTCACAAACTATTGACTGGGTGCAGATTGCATGAACAGCTGCACATCTTATGGTAGGAGATAATGATGTATATGAAAGAACTTTAATTTAATATTAAGCTGATACAATGTGACTTCCTGATGTTCAACACAGTATTTTTAGTCTAAGAAATACCTCTACTTACTTACTGAAGCAGCAGAGCTCGACTTTAGTCTCAAGCACTCCGATTCTATCAGTATCAGACTGCAGATTTTTTAGCTTTGTCTCTTAATAAAAGTTACATCAGTAGCTTAAACTGTAACAGTGATGAGCACTTTTCACTGAAATAGTTAATCCATCAATTCTCTGGTATTCTTAAGTTCTCCGAAGCATGGGCAGCACCATGCTTCCATAGAAGATAGTTCTTTACTTCATTAAAAAAAAAAAAAAAAAAAAAAAAAAACACTTATGAAATAGGACAATCTTTTTTATGCTGTTACATGGCCAGCAAAGCAATAATCCAAGCTATTAAAACTCTGGCTAAGGCAAATCCACAGCATCAGGACAGTCACCACAATCTTTTGCCACAGAAGCAGGAAGGAACCTTTCTTTTCATTCCACTAGTGTTTTTCTCCAACCCAATTAGGCTGTGATCTTTGTTTAAGAATCACAAGCATATTTGGTACAAGTTCTGTTTTTTCCTGAGGATTCTTTTAGCCAAACTGTCCTGAACACAATACAAATGTTGCATTCATTAAATTTTAATCGTGACTGAATTCACATTTTTATCATTCAGGTGAATGTTTCAAATATTATGGATACAAAGATTTTGCATGAATATTTCATTATCTTTTTAAACTTGACAACACTGGCATCTGGGGAGATGTTGAAAAGAAGAAAACAATTATACATCTTTGAACAATATATTTTATAGTGACCTATGTTAGCCACTGCTTTGATCTTCTCTTCTTACAGCAAGCCCTTTAGCCAAGGCTTCTGTAGCATACTGCCCCATTTATTTTACTTTTTTTAAGCAGCACGTCATTACTGCCTACCTGAGTTTATCGCTGAGCTGTCTGTCATTGTGTTAAGGACCAGCAACTCCTCCTTCCAGAACTGCACCCAGATCCAGGTGTTGCATCTTCCTAGGAGTCCCATATCTTCAAGATATTGCTCATGTTGCTGAAGTGTCCAGCCCTCCTGCTGCCACTTCTTTTGGGCTGAAATTCATGCTTTCATTCCCTTAAAACTTTATTCAAGTGTGAGTTCCTGAATAAACAGACTACCTACTAGATTATGTCCAACCAACCAGAATTTCTTTGTCTGAACTTCTGTTTAGGTCTTCCTTCTCTTGCTAATCTTACCCCCCTCCCCCCCAAAAGGCAAACTTTCCTGCCCAAGGCAGGGGGCTTGGAACTAGATGGTTTTTAAGGTCCCTTCCAAAACACACCATTCTGTGGTCCTATGATTCCCTTCTTTCAGCAGCTCTTCTCCATCCCACAGCTTTACTGAATAACCCCTGAACCCCTGTGGTCCTATGATTCCCTTCTTTCAGCAGCTCTTCTCCATCCCACAGCTTTACTGAATAACCCCTGAACTTTTTCCTCCAACAGGCTGAAGTAGACAGAGGTGAGTTTGAAGAGCCAATTCTCTTAAAGATTCCATGTAGCCCTCTAGCCGCATGTAAAATCAGTTACTGTTAGTTCTGCAGTGAATGTGGCTTCTCCTTCAGGCAAAATCTAAGGAGCCTAACGCTAGACCTAACACTGACAGAAACTATAGCTAAAATACCACATCTGAATCCCCTGTGAGGAAAAGAATCCTCACATATCCTTATCTGTTAATTACAATTCTAATTAGTGGCTTCAGCAACTTCTGCTGCATTGCTCCCTCATGTTCCAGAGACACCTCTGGGATTAAGAAATCTGCAGTTGGAAAGGGATGCTGGGGCAGTCAATCGTTCCATTAGATCACATGAACTGCACAGGGAAAAAAATTATAATAAACGCATTCAGTTTGCTGCTTTGCATGCTGTAGTGTGAATACCTCTGCAAAATCACAGAGGATATGTTTTAGAGAAGAAGCCCTAGCAGTGTGTTCCCACTACCAGCTACAATGCCAAGGAACTAAGGTAATATACTTATCACACAACTTTTTTTTTTTTCTTCTTTTTTTTTGATAGGCACTTTTTTAATGTGATATTATAATAAAAGATAAAAGCAACTTTCTGGCTCCACCATATCCCAACCTTCACTTCCAAAAGCAGTCGTTTTCAAGAAAGGCAGTGAAATAAATTTCCCTCAACCCAGAAGTGCCTCCTATCTCCTTTATTACCTACCACAACAGCAATAGCTCAAGAGCATTATGAGTTGTACAGTGTCACCGATACCCCTTGCAAAGGTGATTTTGCATTTGCAACACCAATATTTAGTTTGACAATCACAGTTTACCTTACTTTCACTGAAATTCCTTTTAGCTCTTCCCCCTGACTGACAGAAAAATTTAAGGTAATATAATTCACAGTAAATACAGGTACTGAAGAAGGTCAAGAAAAAAATCACATTATGCTGAAAGAACTAATAAGAAGACGACGAGCCATTAAATACAGATTTCCTCACTAAGACATGTGACTGAATCTAATGGGATTTTTCATTTTTAGGGGAGTCGTCTAAAATCTATGCAAGCCTAGAGAAAAATACATCTGAACATCTAATTTAAGGGAAGTTTCTGCAATGATATCCCTGACCGATGGAGTTGTGAAATGAAACAGTCCTAAACATAAGACAATCCTGTCTTTCTGCTGAAAGACAAAACTTATCTTCATGCTTGATAGGTACAGATTTTTTTCACTTGCATTCAGTTAGGGTCAGACTGACATATCCCTAGTCGAAATGAAATAGGTGTTATTCTTAAAAACAATAATATGAGAGTCAATAACTAATTTTTATCACCCTGGTAAATGCTTTTCATTTTTAAAGCCCAGAATGCACTATGAACTTTTAATACTAGAGGGGTAATGCTGAATCCCTTCATCAGCTTGCCATATTCCAGAGAAAGAAATTGGGTAAATTCCTCAGCTGACACATATGCAGTGAAATGCATGAGGCTTTGTGGATTTACAGCAAAGGAAAATTCAATCCAGAGACAGTTAAATGACTTGCCTGCAGATACATAATTAGTCATCAGTGGAGGTGATACAAATCTTGACAGCTCCCTGGCTCAGCCCACTTTGTCCACTGTGAGCTTTTCGCAAGCATGCTGGCAGAGGTTTGTTATTCAGCAAAGCCCTCTATCTTTGCAGTTAATTTTCTTGTCTCTGTAGCCATTGTATCATTCCTTATTGCTCTAAGTGAGAAAGTGGTGTACAACCCCAAATGGCAGAATGTCACTTGTATGTTTTTAAAGTTGCTGTGAACTTCAGTCACAAACAGCCAATATTTGAGCACATCTAATAATGGAAAACAGTTTAAATGCTGTAAAAGGAGCCAAATGTTTGAGATAAAAAGAATAATATGTAGATGCAAGAAAAAGTAAGAGGAACTGAACCAGCTATGTTTTCATCGTACTGCCACAGATGTTAGTTAAACCTCTTTAGTTCTCTCTTTAGTCCTGGTTGAATTTTTGTACATCACAATACCTTCTGTTCATGTTGTACTGCAAGTCTGGCATTCTGAACAAGCAAAGATGGTAAGTACTCCGTATGTTAATTATAGGACCAGATGTTTTCAATAAATTTGTGTTGGCCTGAAATTTTTTTTCTACAACAATGGATATGCACTGTGCTGTCTGGCCAATCCCTATGGGTCTGATTTCAATAGAGTTTTTCCTTACTAATGACTTAATGTCCCCAAGATTCACTTTCCACTATTTTCTTTCTTTTAAATGGAAAACAATACTTCTTTCCCAAGATAAAATTATGCTGGTCTAATGCTTCTTGTTATGAACTAATGTCTAGCTGTTTATAAACACAAGCACATGCCCCATCTGAATTTAAGGGGAAGGTTGGGAAAAAAAAAAAAAAAAAAAAAAGTCTTAGCCAGTTTGAAATAAAAAATAAAGACAAAATGTTTTTTCCTGTTAAAATAATCTAATTCCAGCAATTGCGTGACACTCAAAATCACTTGAAACATGCCAGGCCAGGCACTTGGGTTACTCATACCAGAGTGGTGCTTTTAACAAAGCAGCAAGCTTTTTTTTAGTAGAAATTTGTTATCTCAACTCCCTACAGATTCCATCTGCCATGAACATGCTTCAGCACCAAGCCACAAGACCTGATGGGGAATGTTTCCTCACTTCAGGAGACTCCAAAGCTCCAGCACCACACACACACACCCTGAGAGGCTGGGGCTGTCTGAGTTGCTGCTGAAGGGGCTTAGGTGTGGAGAGAAGGCAGCTGGCAGAGCCAGCTGGATGCTTCCTGGCAGTGCAGAGAAATCTGAGTCTCCTACCCTGAAGATGAGAAGCAAAACACAACAGGGGAGTGACGGAGCAGGACAGGATGGCAGCCCTGGAAAAGACCCTGCTGGTGGTGGTGGGGTGGGACAAGTAAGTAGTGACTGCTGCAAGCAAGAGCCATCTCTCTCACTGCAGTCCTGCTTCCTCCCTCAACTACACAAGTTGCGACCCTGACTTCAAAAATTTTGGCACTAATGAAGCCATCATCAGGAGGTTTACCTAATTGCTGCTTCTAAGAGTCTACTGCCAGAGGGAGGTTGCTTGTTTTCAGCTAGTCAGCCCCCAGAGGAAGCTGGCTCCAGCCTCAAATAGGTAAAAACTAGTTATCAGTTATTTGTCACAATATACCAGTGTAGAATTGTGTGGTAAATTAGAGAAATGCCAAAGGCAAAGCATTTGCAGATTAACAGGAGAGTCATGTAGCACCCTCACAGAAAAGCAGCTTCTAGTTTTAGTAGTGGCTGCAAGGCCTTACCTAGGGCGCTTCAGTAACAACCCCGTTTCTCCACACTGCCACCGGAAACTCTGCTTGAAGCTCTCCCTCTGGGTACAGAGAGTCCAGCTGAACAGGAACGTTCTTTACTTTTGCACTGTGGCCCTGACTTGAAATCAGATAGCCACGTACAAAGGTGGGATCACTGAGGTGAAAATGAAGGTGATCTTCTGACCTAGCCAAAGTCACTGGGATGAGTAAAACACAACTCCAGCTGTTAGTCCACTAACACACACAACTCATTTTGCAACAAGCAGAATATCAGGAGAGAAAAGGTCTGGGTGCTTCCTTCCCTGTCAGACAAAAAATCTGATGGGAAAATATTTTCCCATACTAATGTTTTCTGTCATTGGTAAACTTTAGAAAAATACCACCTAACATCAGCTTCTCTTCTTTTTCCTTCCAGTTTGCCCTGGACTTTATACCACAAATCTGGTATGCAGCATTTGGCACTAAATCACTATTAAAAGAAAAATGATTTTGTTCTCAGCTTGGAAGGAAAGCCCATGATTTTGGTTCATTTAAGTTTCTGTGAAGTGGTTCCAATATAAAAGCAGAAATTGGTGCCCTGTACATGCATGTTGAAATAAGGCCCAAGAACAGCTTCTGCAGCACCGAGGTACAACGACTTCCACAGGCACTGGTGACATTTTCAAGAAATAGCACAGACAGAGGAGTGACATTTGCATGATTTCACACCTATTTTAGAGAAAAGAAAGAAAATAGAAAGATTTAATCTGCCCTCGCATTCAAGTCCATTTTCCACAGGTGGTGACCAGGTGAACACTTTGAGACCAGTGCAGCAGTAGACAACAGACCATGTCTGTGGAGAAGCACTGCAATGGGCAGATCTTTTGGGGTTAGCATTGTGTCCTTCAGTCCCAAATTAAGACTTCAACCATGTCTACTGCTCTGCACATCAATTCCAGCACTTCTCTGCTGCCATCTATACAAAGTTAGTCTATGCCCGGCGCATGTTGACACCAACAAAACACATGAAGAAATGCAGAAAATTAGAAAAGAGGAAGAAACCCACACAACTGTCTTTTAAAAATGCCAAGAGTTCCAAAGAGGCCGTCGCATCTTTGACTTTCTTTTATGTACTGTATTCATTTTTACAAAACACTTGCACATCTGCTACATAAGAGAAATCAATGGCAAGGTATAATTATACTTGCTGTTTAACTTAATTAAAAATTGAGAAAACGTGTCCTGTGTTAACTTTATGTAGAAAACTGTTTTCTACAGGAACTTGGACTAAATACACAAATTTTTTCTTGAACAAAAATTTTTGTTAAGAACCTTTTTTTCTTAAGATTTTTTTTCCTTAATTTATACTTTTATTTTAAACAAATACATGTACAGGAAAATGTTATATAAGTGAATATAAACTAGATTAACTCAACAGTAAAATAAATAAATAAGGGGAAAAAAGGAAATGGAAACTTGATTTTTTTTGTAAGAAAGCAGTTTGGAGGCCCAAAATTGAGACTGCCAACTGCATTTTGCAAAAAACTACATTACAGTATTTCTTCACACAATTCATCCCAGTGACTGACTAAATCAAGATGCCAGACCAGAAACAAAGAAACAAAACAGGATATCTTGTCAGCAGAATCCACTCGTGTGGAAGGAGCCAAGCATGATAAATGATTTGAACACACCCTGCTGGAGCACATCCTGCAAGACTCACTCGCCTGAGTAGCTTCCCATTGTTCTCCGGGTCAAGATGATGTGACTTACCAACCGACCCTCAACGACTTCACATGGGGCAACCTGCCACAGACGGCTCATGTAGAACTGCACACCACAGGTAAGGCCTGGCCTTCCTGAGAATTGCAATTACAAAGGCTTTGGCTTAGCTGAGTGTTTCCCTGGAAAGGTTAAGTCTTCTTAACTGAGCTAAGTGAAAAATATGCAAATGAGTAAAACTAGATAATCTAGGCCCATTATAACATGTAACCTCAACTGGTAGGTGTGACTTGGCCTTTTTAATTTATATTTTAAACTAGGCTATAATATACCATGCAACTTGCAGAGATTTGTGACTTGGGTTCATTTATACTTTTCCTTTCTCTAGAAGGTTTCTGTGGAAAACATCTCTTGTTTTGGAAGACATTCCCCCAGAAACACCCCCACCTCTTCATTTCAAAGAGAGACAGGCTGTCAAGGCATATCAATTCAATCTAGACCTACGTCTCTGAGTGTCAGAATGAGGTAAGCTCTGCTACAAGTGCTCGTACCAGTAAATACAGTTGATTATAATGACAGCAGTGGTTATCACTTCTTACATTCTTGTCCTTGTGGAAAACTAGAACTGGAAAGGAAATGGTGAGATGTGGAACATACTTCTTGGTAATACAAAGCATTCAAGTCTCACTTGATATGGTATCCTGTATAGCTTGACTTCTTTATTGAAGATGTAGCTTGAAACCTATACCTAAAGATATATTCCACAGTATTTCTAATAAAAACCGACCACTATGCCTTTAAAGAAAAAATGAGGTTTGGGGATTTAGATTAATATATATAGAAGTAAAAATACATAATGCTTTGGCTCAAACCTTTTCATGCAAAAGCATACCTTAAGCCTAAAAAGTAGCTTATTCAATACCATTTGGCTCATATTTAGATTCATATAGTTTATAGATGAAGAATGAAATCCTTCTATTTCCCAAATATTTGAAGAGGGATGGCCAGTTAAAATAACACTTGAGAAGCGAAATCTTGATAAAATATCTTAAAACTATGTGTACTTCCACATGTTTACTGCATATTCGCAGTTAGTCTTAAGAGTATTTCCCATGACACTTTCCTGTCCCTGAACAGTGGCATATTTTTCACATTTTTAACACAACAAACATTTTGCCATTGAAATTTTACTGCTTCACTTGTGAGCTGTAAAGATTTATAGCTGGTCTCAGAAGCATGACTAGCACAAGGGTATTGCTCTCAGAAATCAGAGAAGTTGTAGATTAGAAAAACGTTCACATTGACCATTTCTATGATTTTAGCCTTTGTTAAAATCCTGAATCTATGATTAGAATTTGTCTGCATTAGTAGTCCTTTGCTTGCAATAAATTAAGGATCCTGTCATGTTGAATGAAAAAATGTGCAGCTCAGATACAGCAAAAGGGGTATATAAGAACCCTACAAAACACTAATTCTTCAAAGGGTTTGGTCCTTTACTTTGTATCTGGCCATTTAGTTAAAGGATACTCATTTTCAGAACCAATCAATACTGTGATTTTCATGGAGGTCATTAGGAACACTGTACACTTCAAATCATTCACACTTTCCAAAAAAAATCTCATAACCCAAAATCATGGAAACTCTGGTGCAATTGCTTTTCAACCACAAAGTCTGAAGAAGGGGCTTTCTAACTGGAGTGCTGTGGGGACTTCAGTTCTCACCCAGGACAGCGTGCATAGGAGCTGGGTTCACTGCACCCCTCATCATCCCATGACATCTGAAAATCAAATCTCCCATCTCTAAGGGAAGCTTCTTACCTGGCTGATGACAGGTTACTCTGGAGAGGAGAATGGACTTCCATACCAGCTTCCCTTGCTCAATCTGGGCCACTGTGAATTGAAGAGAAGAAACAAGGGCCATAAATACATCATTTAAGAAGTAGAGAAGCTCTGTAGCCTTTTGCTTTGCAGCCTTGTGGAGCTGTCAAACTGCTGCAGGGCAAGATTTTGCATATAAATGAATGCTGCAGGGTGATTGCCCCAGCATAATTATGGCTTCTATCCAGCTCCCACTTATCTCCTCCCCAAACTGACAAGAGTAAAAAATGCTATTTGAATGTGGGGGGAAATGAAGAGGATACAGCTTGGGATTTAAATAAATAGAGTTACTGCCTGTGATTACAGGACTTGGAGAGTAGATCAGCCTGCACGTAGCCTCTATACAACAGAACTCTACCACTACCAGCTCCTGAGGTAACCCCCCGCTCAGGGAAATCTCTCTGGTAATGCCATCACTATTAGCTTCATGTAATACTTAAATATCAAAAAAAAAAAAATTGCAAGCTGCTTGGGGCAACTGGTTGGGACATCATTCTTATGGAGGGAAAAGATTATTTATATTCTTATTCTTTTTATTGCTAATTTTCCTAATAAACTGCCAAGATTAAGAACCACATCAAAAGCCAAATTCCCCATATTAAGGGTGAGAAAAAATCTGGTAAAATTTCATTTTCCTCAGTGTTTGTTCTTTTGTATCCCAATAATCCATTTTTGGGACAGATTCTAATCTCAGGCACAGCATGAGCATCCCAACATACCTAAGAAAAATCTGTTACTGTGCATCATGCGTGCTATTAGAATCTGGCCCTTCTATTGTAGCTGGAACATTTGCATCAAGTTCTTGTGACTTTTTATAATAACCATATTTTCTAATATTTGCAACTGTGCACATTTTTGCCTGAATTGCCTTCCATTCCACAGATGGCAATTATGAAAAGCCCTCACATATGGCATCTACAAAAATAAATTTGTCTGAAGCTGTGAACGTACGAATGCACCACAAAGCACAGCGCTCTATCGCAGTCTCTGTTCTGAGAACTTGAGCCCTGCCGTCTTCCCTGCCCCTGCAATGAAGTCAAGAAATAACGTCAGATCCTGCATCAGAACCAAGCGCTGTGGATCACAATGACTTTTCCTCCATTTGCCTTTTTTGAGAGCAAATGAAGTTTGACTTTACATAAAGGATTAGCCCCAGGGAGAGTAATGACATCTAACCATTTAGATGGATTATCACCATTTTGTTTGGATTTTATTTATTTTTTTAATATTGACTCCATATGAGGCATAATGCAGTCTCCGCAGCAGGTGGCCTTTCTGAACCCCAGCTTTCTGCCTCTTTCCCCAAGGCTGTTCAACCTGGAGAAGCGAAGGCTTTTGGGAGACCTCATCGCAGCTTTGCAATACTTAAAGAGGGCTTATAAAAAACATGGTGTGCAACTTTTTGCTTGGGCAGATAAGACATGGGGGAATGGCTTTAAATAAAAACGGGAGATTTAGATGATATGTTAGGAAGAAGTTCTTCACTCAGAGAATGGTGAGGCACTGGCACAGGCTGCCCAGAGAAGCTGTGGCTGCCCTATCCCTGGAGGTGTTCAAGGCCAGGCTGGATGGGGCTTTGGGCAACCTGGGCTGATTGGAGGGGGCCCTGCCCATGGCACGGGGTTGGAACTGAATGAGCTTTAGTGTCCCTTCCAACACGAGCCATTCTGTGATTCTACAAGTCTATGATATTCTCTTGTTTGCTAATCTTCTCTTAAACACTTCAGTTAACTCAATTTCAGTTTCAAATACCAATTACTTTGTTTTCAAAGGGCTGCTCCATTTAACCTCTATGTATGTCTTTTTTTTTTTTTATTAAATCCAGAGATAAAGCACTCGTGCCCTCTCATTTTAAATCACCCATAGTTCCTTAGTCACAGTATTTCTTTAATGTAGTCTGCCAGTCTAAATAATATTTTGCTTATAGCTATGGGGTCTGTAGAAATGCAGCATTTCCTTTATTACTTTCCATGCATCTGAGTTCAATGCAGCTTTCTGTATTATTTAATGGTCATACAATTTCAAAATGTTAAGTGCCGGATAAATATATGCCATTATTTTGCCTCACTTTGATGTTCACAGCACTTTCATTTTGATTTTTCATCTGCTGCTGACTGGACTGTCACCCAATGCTGGCCTTAAGATTTACACTTCTATTTAAGTAACGGCTTTCAGGGCTGCAGATCCAGCTCCAGAACCCATTTCAGCTTTAAGCAGATCTCTATTTTCAGTTGCTGGATTTTTGCTGGTTTATTTTTTGCAGGTAGGAAGTATTTTTTTTTTTCATTTGTTACTTTTTTTTTTTTCAAAATTTCTCTGAAAGACAAAATACAGATTATTATATTGAGGACATCAGTATTCTGATGTTCATTTTCCTCACTTTCAAGTCAGCTGTCTGACTACATACTATTTGTTTGGGAAAAATATATACCAAAACGGCTGAGTCCAAAACCTGCACTGGTGTAAATCTGCAGAACTTCCTTGGAAGCAGTGGCGCTGTGCCAATCTCAGTTAAATCTACAGCAGGTGGTGATTTGACCTAAAAGTGTTAACCCTTCTATTTGTCTTTAGCAAACAGTTCATTAAAAAAGGTGAAGTCTTTTCTCGTTCCTCAGTAGACACTTTATTATCCCAAAGAGCCACCAGAAAATTGCAATCTCCTCTTATGTTGCTGGCTACTGCTCTAATGACTTTTTTCCTTCTTCTTTTCTAGCAGCTTTAGGAATGCCTCATTTGCCTTCATCTGGCCACTTGTAAAGGCCCTCATCACTGAACTTTTTGTCCTACAACATTTCTGTCCTACTGAGTCAGCATCCCCTCACACAGTTAAATCATCTCTATCCCCACAGAAGGCTACCAGACCCCCTTCTCCTACTGCTTTTCTCATCAAGTACAAAAGAAGCCTTCAAGTCTCTAAGCCAAATACAGTTGTCTCAATAATACCAGGAGACAGTATTTGCTCTGGTTTAGACTAATGAAATCCTAGATTTCAGTAAGTTACATACGATGCACATTAGTCCACAATGTAGCTCTCAAGTAACTTCCTCATTATACACCAATATAACTGGTTTTCCCCCTTAACACTCCTTTCCCTCTATCTGATAGTAACCATCTTTTCTTAAAGAATATTCCTCAGATGTACAGTTCTCCTACCTCCTCTTTTTTCAACCTCTGAAAGTATACCTTTCTCTTGTTCACAGTGATACTGCAATTTTCTATTTAATCCCCAACACCTTTTCAACTTTGTTCCCCTCATCACAATGTTAATGCTACTGAAAGACTAACAGCTATCCTGTTATTTGTTTGCTTTCCTGCCTTCTCATGCTGTTCAACATCCAAGCTATCTCAACAGCTGCTTTAGTTCCTGTACATCTAAACCACTTAATTTGCATTAGTCCATTAAAAAGCAATAATTAAGAGTAGTTTGTTTTTCAAGTAAATGCAGAAAAACTCAACACTACAAATTTCAGCTGAAAGAGTCATCAGACTATACCCATCCATCTCGCTTAGGCAATATATGGTGAATGTTGCAATAAGGTAGGCTGGCCCGTTTTACACACCAGTCCCCAAATACAGCTTTGCAATGGTTAAGTATTGGCATGAGTTCACCATGAAATAGTGCTCAGAGTCAGAATGGCATTCAGGCTCTATGTTTGATTTTCCATGCATCCAGGCAGCAGTTCTCAGCTCGCATACACAGGGGAGAATTTAAATCAAAAGCCTCTGAAGGCATGGCAACACACGGTGGCAGTAGCCCGAGGCCATATAGAGAAAGATGCATTTTACAACATTACTGTGAACAACATTTTAAATCAGACTATAAACACTCATGGATGGGGCCGTATTTTACTCCAGTCCTAAGTGAAGGGTGAGAGACTCTCTGGGTGTATAGTGCAAATAACATTGATAAATGTTGTTCTAACACTCTGCTTCAAATAACTGTCTTCAGGAAGAGTAAAGATCACTGGTCTAGACAAAAACCCTGTTGTTTTTTTTTTTTGTGTGTGTGTTTTGTTTGTTTGTTTGTTTTTGTTTTTGTTTTTTCTTTCTGTCTGGACAGAAAATATTCAAATATCAATGAAGACTACGAAATGGAGAACAGATATCAATGAAGACTATGAAATGAAGGAGAGGAAAAAGCAAAAAGGCAAAGAGGAGTAGCAGAATTGACTTTTTCTTGAGTACAAAGAAAAAATAAAAATAAAACACTTCCTAGACATGTTAGAAGCACAGGAAAAGCAGATGCTGTTGTAACCATGAGCTAACACCCACACTTGTGTTGATCGCTACCTGCATATTTAAACCAAGATCATACTGTTCCCTGGAACATCCAGTGCTCCTGCTGTGACCCCCAAAAAGAAATTCTTTCAGTACAAGTAAAGCTCACTCTATTCCTGCAAGATGTGAGTCCACCAACCCATTTCTCTGTGAGAAATGTTTGGTATTTCATTCATCTATTTGTAATGAGAAGTGAGTTCACATCAATATTAATGAACTTAATGACTGATGAATTAAATGCATTTCTTGTCGAATGACCTGTTGTAGATATTTCAGCAATGATGCTAGCTGCTACTTTGCACAACTTCCTTTGGTAGCACATCAGCAGGGGTCTGACAGGTAGGATGCTGTCTGAAGTAATTCACATCATGGGCAATTCTAATAGGACTCCTCACCAGATTCTAATGGCTGCAGTATCTCTTTGAAATGTATGAAATAAAGGTTCCTAATATGACTCTGTCATTGCACATTTATCAGCTCAAGTTAGCAATACTGGCACAATCCTAATTCTTCCATACGGATGTGGGCTGTGCATGCAGCTTGCTGCTCACTTCATCTAACAGAGAAATGCACAAAGTATTACTTACTGCACAACATAGTTTAAGTAAGGTCAGGAGGGTCAGCTTTCTCCAGGATGCTGTGATGAAACAGGCTGGAACAAGCTCCTGCCATGTCAGAGACGGACAAAAAGAATATTCTAATAACCACACTCAAATACAAGTTAGAACCAGAATTTTAAACAACATGTGAGACCTAGATCAATTACTAGAGCTTTTTTCCTGTCCTGTAGCAAAAGTCTCAGATCATTTCTGGTTCCCGAATGTCCAAACGGGAAGATAGGTCTGAACAAAAAATCCACTCAAAACCTAAATAGCTGCACTATGGACCACCTGGCCATTCTAAGCCCTATCTTTCTGAGTTCCAGCCTCAATGGCAATGGATTAATACTTAGGAATGAAGCCACAGTTGACTGAAGTAGTCCAATTAGCATGAGAAGCAGCAGCCCATCTGCTACCTAACAGTGGCCATGGAAACGCGTCACTTTTGCATACCTCACTGCCTTGCATTGAACTCAGTACCTCTGTCCTAACAGTCAGAGCACTGCAATCTGCTGGCATATTTGTGAAAGAAAAGAGGGCACGCAATGGCAGCATACTCACTGCAGTATTTCCACAAAGCTAAAAGGTGTTCTAGAGAAGGGCATTTCTTCCTTCCTTCCGTTCCCATTACAGATAAGTTTTGTCTGCTAGAACAGACCAGTTCCAAACACAGATGGAAGAACTTGAGTCAACTGCTTAGCCATACTGTACAAACCGCCAAGTACAGGCCATCCAGCTTTCCACTGACACAATACCCACTAGATGCAAGATAGAAAGGATTGCAGTTATCCTACATAGATGATCTTCAAAATCCAGCTCTCCAGAACCTGAACTGTAACTAGGCTTACAGGCCACTGAACTTGAAAAAAAAAAACGGAATGCCATAATCATACACCTCACCTTAAAATTAATATATATATGGCAATGAAAGAGGCAGGGCAATTCAGTGCAGCACCATTTCTCTTGCCCGCTACTCCGCCAAATACTCCAGCTATGTGCAAGGCTAAAGCACACGTGCAATTCCTATTTCATTCTGTACACAGTAGCAGAGTTTGATTTTTCAGCCATTGCTGTCATATATTAACGTATTACTGATGACATGACTCTGCTGCCCTTGGTCAGACCAAAGGTCTATTCAGTGCAGCACACTATCTCTCATAACCAGGTATATTCATATTTCACAGCCTCTTCCAGGATTTTCACTGATACATCTACCCATACAGTAGTCATAGTAGTTTTAATCCAGTTGAATTTTTGGTATGCACAACAATTTGCAGCAGTGAGTTCCGCAGTTTAATTATGGCACTAGAGAAAAAAAAAAAAAAAGAAAAGAAGAAAAAAAAAAAGACTGTTTCTTTTTGGTTTTAAATCAGTTTCCAAATATTCTCACCTACTGGGAGAAATGTTTATTAATCCTTTCCTACCCACTGGGTGTGTTCCCACTCACTTATTTTACAGACTCCCTACTTCATACCCTTTTCAGTTATCTCTTCTCCAGCATGAAGACTTCTTGGTTACTGTAGCATTCCTTGTAGGGAACAGTTTCAAAAATGTGATAAGCCTTGTTGGTCTCCTCACATACCTTTCAAAGTTCTGCTCTAATTTTTCTGAAGGGGTGGTGGTGGCAGCAAAATTGCATCTAACCATCAAGGTGTAGAAACTATGCAAATTGACACATTCACAGAATTATCTGAAATACCTTACAAGTGGTAACGACTAGTTCAGCACCCTTTATGTTACATGTACAGAGTGGGACTGGTTCCACCCATGTACAATTCTTCACATTTATCAACAGCACGTTTCATTTATTATTTGATCACCCAGTCACTTGTTATGAGAACCCAATACACCTCTTCACAGCCGCTTTAATTTTCACTACCACAGATAATGTCATATTCAGCAAATGCCATCTCTCTACACTTCCTCTTTCCCAAGACTACCAATAGGCAGTGAGATTTCTCTGGGACATGCTCACAGTCTCCCTCCTCAATGAAAACTAGGTATTTACTCCTTTCTTTGACTTCACATCTTCTATTAATCTGAAAGTGTAAATTTCTTTTTATCCCTTGACTTTTTAGTTCATTTAAAAGCTTCCAGTTAGTGCTTTCGTGTGCACTTTTTGGAAATCCAAATACAATTCTATACCTTATGGCATCATCTAATAATAAACGTTTTAAGAAAGGAGGAAATTCATTTTACTGTACTTAATTTTCATCAACAACAACATTATAATGTCTTAATACATTTACACAAGCTAGACAGAAACAAACAAAAAAAAAAGCTACTTCCTTTGGTCACATTACAGAAAATAAAACTATCACAATAAAAATAATCGGAGTCCACCTTAATGATGTTAGGGTTTACAAGCTTTTTTTCGAAAGACTGTGATTAAGCTTCCTTCCTACAATGTATATTTACCTGCAGTGTCAACTGAGATCTGGTGGGACACTTGTACAGAGAATAATTTATTTCCTCGAAAGCCCATGGACAAATTCTCCCCCCAAAACAGCTTTCCTTCATTCTTTCCCCTTGCTCCCAACAAATACACCATTTAAACCCTCTCATAACAGGAGACACAACAATACACAATTTAAATGGTAGCCATAGCTTCTGGGAACTCCAGAGGTAATACCTCTTTTTACAAGGAATGAAAATTACACAATAATGTAGAAAAATGTGAGAAAAATATCCTCAAGCTCACTAGAAAAAAACAAAGTGTTTTCCACTTAAAAAGCAAGGAAGACAAACTGTGCACAGCCTTGGGAGCAATAAAGAAAACTGCAGGAGCAAAATATATAAGATACGTCAGTGTGCCAAAGAATCAGGAATAGACAGTAATACAAGATGGAAATACCTAAAAGGCTCTCATGGCCAATATGAACCAGTTTCCAGACATATAGAGGATGCGGTATTCACTCTGGCAACACTTCCCTGCTTGCCATGCCAACAGAATAATGAAAAATGAAACAATGATTGATTGAACTGCACATGATTTGCCATGAGATATCAACTGTATTACTTAAGAAACTTAAATGGATTCTCAGTAGCTTTGCTTTGTAACTAGCTGGTGTTTTATTTTTCACCACTTTAGAACCACAATGTGGAGATGGAAGTGGGTTTTACAGCCCTGCTTCACTGTATTTTGTGTTTCAGACACTGGGATGCTAAGGCACAATGCAGAGTATTACAAACAATCAGTGAAAACCTCATGTAATAGAGCCCACACTTGGCTTTTAATTGTGTAAATGCTGAAAACAGGCTGAATATACATCTTACTAACCACAGAAATGCTACAGGTCAGGCAGATTCTGTTGAGCTGGGCTGTAAATGGGTCCATATCCAGGGCTCCATAAAATGTTGCAGGTCCTTGTTCTGACACTGTGAGTGGTATCATCAGGTGTTCAGTGTTTTCTCTTGGGAAAAATACACAAAACAACCAAGCAAATAAACCCCAACTGTAGTCTCTCTGATACTTGTTGCCAGAATTGTGAAAGGCAACAAGTAACTGCTTCTAAAATACAGAGAATCCCAAGAAGCCTGATGGGTAATGGCTCTACTTAGAGCAATGCTATACGTGCAACTTCCCTAGTGTTAGCCAAGATTACCACGTGAGTTGGCAGATCCCAGCACATTTTTGAAATTAAAATGCTGGGAAGCTACTTAAATATCGATGCATTCATTATGAAAACATCTTTTTGGCATTTGCTTCCAATTAATGTTTCTGCTTTAGTATGACCAGTTTTCCTCATTATATTCAAATGTGATGGCTATGCGAATGACTGAATACGATTATGGAAATGCTGGCTCACATTTCCTTAAATGGGTATTTGTAAGGAGGCTGTCAATTGGAAATATTTAGAAATCTATCAGGAGATCAAGCACATTTTAAAAGGACATCTGTGTACAAGAAGCAATCAAAATCAACAGTATTATCACACAGGCTCATTGGATAATGCAGCAGAGGTGCAGTTGGTGAGCATTATGTTGCATTAACAATATATGGTTCAGCTGTACAATCCCATTTCCAGACCTCTCTGTATCACTGGGACAGGAATTGATATCAAGTAACAAATATGAACTTAAAGCTAAATCATGTGGCTGAGCCACATGTAACTGGGTATCAAAATGGGAGCAATTTGCTTCCAGAAGCCAAAAGGCTAAACACAAGATCTGTTATTAAAGAGAGTTTGCAATACAAAAACAAAGGCTTTCCTGGCACAGACAAAACAGAATCATAGCCATGTCTATCATCCAAGAGGTTTATTTTAGAAATGAATTCCATAAATTTTCAAACACTTGTGCAGGATTTAGCTCCACAAACCTATTAAAATAAATAAAGCATGAACATCTACTAATCTAGTTGGACTTCTTTTTATTTTTAATCCTGTTTGCTGGTTTTATTCTAATTGCTGCATTTTAGTTTCATTTTGAGGGAATTGTGCTCATTAAACAGGTGTATTACAAATATTTCATTTTGAAAGGACAGAAGGCTAGGTTCAACCTTCCTAATACATTTGAGCCAGCGCTCATTTCTGATAATCACAAGCGTCATTTAAATTGCAATCCCAGCTCATTTACACATGCTGAACTGCCTGCCCACTCTAACTACAGTTTCAGTAGCAGTGAAAGTTTATTTACCTTCAGCCGCTCTCTGAAACACCCCAGCCCACGGGGTAGAAATATCCTACCTTAGCCTTTGCATCATGGGAGGATATCTGGTCTTCTTCTATTGCAAGAACATGATCATTTTACCCCACATGCAGCCCCTGACTACAGGGAGAATTCCTTGCTAATGAAATGCCATAAATTAAGCTGTGTAATTAAGTAGCACGAGATAAATCATCAGACCTCAGATTTTTTTTTCTGTTATGGTCTGTGCTGTGCTCAACCCATGGCAGAATAGAAAGGATGTGAACTATGACAAAAAAAAAAAATCAGACAGTAAGAAAACAAACCCATTCTCAGGCAGTATGTTTCTCAAATTCTCTCCCAAATCTGTCTACATACAACATATGGCATCGTTACCTGGCAAAAGTATTCTCAAAATCTGCATCTATAAGGTTTCAAGATTCGTGAGTGTCACAAAACAGACACAATGAAATCCAGCTACTGAAGTTCTAAACCTATTTCTGCAATAGTGAGAAATGTAACTATTTTTGACATCAGTTTAAAACAGAGTATTGCAGCTTATAGCTGTGTAAATAATGCAGTCAACAGCAAAGCTAAAAGCCAAGACTCTGAGGGTCCTGAACCTGTGAGTGTTCCAGGGTCTTGCTCAAGCTGTTTTTTTACATAAAGGTAACTTTTCATTATTTCTTGTAAGATAAGAATTCTTCATTCACAATTTGGTTTGTAAATGATAATGTCTGTTAGAGCACAGACATTTTTCTCATAAAGAAAGCCTAAATAAGTCAAAAGGAGGGAAAAAGAACATCAGACTGGTTTGTATAGCCAAACTGTGAGACTTGAAATATCTGAGGCCAAGAGAAGTATTACTTTCAGATGTTCAACTATCAGATACTATTTTAGAATTGCACATACAACTGTATGAGCACTAACAGCTCAATACTAGAAACAATAAAATTAAAATCGTAATATTTAATAGACCTTTAGAAATGAGAAAATACAACTATAAAACCACAGATCCCATGTTTGTAATAACTCATTAGTGCCAAATTAAATTGTGAAACCTGCCTGCACTTTTTAGCCACCAGCAAAAGTGAGGCATTAGCACTGAATGGTATGCAGTGCAAATTATGCTGTTTTCTTTCCACTCACAAGCTCCTCCTGAATTAACCACCAGGCTGTTCTCAAGATATTTTTGGTTGACTGCGTATCAGAAATGTCTGTTGTCTTTTTTTTTTTTTAATGGCAGAGTGACCGATTAAGAGAGGCAGATCCTTAAGCTCAAATATTGAAACAGGTGCACCTGTAAACTGTGTTTCCCTATATATTTCAGTGAACAGTCCACTTAGGCATGCAGGTGGTAAACATAACCGGTAACCCCAAACTGAATTACATGCTGATAAACTATATTCTGATAGATCTTCTTACTTTGTAATGAGCATCGAGGAAATCTGGTGGAAAGAAAAGTCAGACAGCCACCGTACAACATGAAGGTCAAAGCATATATGAAAGACTGATGAAGCTGTGCCAAGTACGAAGGAGCATCACGTGTGAAAGAACAGTTTGAAACTTATCAGCTGAGCACCCTAGCCAGGTCAGTAAGATTTGATCCACGGGAATTGATATTCTGGACAAAGAGGAGAACTACACTGTCAGCATTGTTTTCAAGTATGCAACGAAGGTGGTGACTGTAACTGCAACATGAGGAAGGAGACAGAAGACACAGGAGGAATGGGAAACTGCAATTATGTCCAGTGGACAGTGGTAAATGTGCTTGGGCAAGCCACCAGGAAGAACTACTCACAGGCAATCAGGAAAGTCAGAGGATGAAGCAGCTCTTGGCTCAGCTGGAAGCAGTGCACAGGACTAGAGGTTTTTTTCTTCACTTTTTTTTTTTTTTTTTTTTTTTTAACAGACGTAAAATCTGTAAAGCCAGTATGAAGTATTCAGGGACAACTTTGTTCAAAACAAACTGTGTCTACTAAAAATTTAAAGAGAAACCAAAAGAACTTGATGCTGCAGAAAAGCAGAAGGAGAGAAATTGCAGGAACCAGAGAGGGCAGACACTATCAGGTATAATGTGTATGTAGCACACCTAAACAAAAGCCCTGGAAGACCAGGTTTTAAAATGGATAAAAAACACGAGATATAAGCCTGCTGAGCATCTGTATGGTCAATAAATGACCAAAATATAAAGGAAGTGCTTAGATAAGATAAAACCACAGCAACAAACAAACAGAAAAACATTTCTTGCACGTGTTTTGGGTGGAGGAGATTGGAGTAATTCATATGCTAGAATCCATCTCTACAGCAGTGTACGAGAAAACCAAAATTAATTATAGACAACACTGAAAAAGGCTTTCCAATGAGCAAATGAGCAGTGACATAACCACCAGAACAACATCATAACTGCCAACAGCATAAAGGAACTCAAGACTTCACTACCAACTGGCCTATTCATCCTCTGGCTTAAATTTGCTTTGGTACCAAAGGAGATCTGGACAATTTCAGACAGATAAACCAGGGAAATTGGTGGAAACTATTAAAACAAACAAACAAACAAAAACAAACAAACAAGAAACAGAGTGAGTGGTGATATGGACAAATACATTTTCTGGTGGTATCAATCCTGGTGATAGTTATGTATACAAGACATTCAATAAGTCCTTTGCCAAAAGATCTTAAAGAAACAGCTGACAGTACAAGCAGAATGTACTTCTTCAAATGGATTTCAAAAAATGGTTAAAATGCAGCGAAGAGAAATAGGTTTTTATAGCAGAGGTAGATGATGAAGGAAATGGCAAGTAAGATTTAACAAGCAAAACAGATTAGCAGGGGAAAAGAGACAGAGAAGTGACACGATTTGCTTTTATCATCCTCAGGGTCGCACACAGCCTGACCTCTGTACTTAGCTGTCCAATGCCCAGTGCAGTAGGACATGCTCTCAGGAGGAAAGACATATATCCATACAGACAGCTAGCTCCCTTTCATCTCCAAAAGCAATCTGTGTATACAGAGCTTGAATTTACCTTCTGTCAAAAAAACATTTCAGAAAGATCTAAATAACTGATGACCAATGGCAGATAAACCCTTTGGAAATAAATTTTTCAGCCCTCAAGATCAGTCTGGTATATTCTATTTGAAAGATTTGGTGTGAGAAACCTGAAATACTAAAGAAAGTGGTTTCATATTTCATTTCAACCAGGATCTTAATTTTATCATATGCATTTTAATTAAAATCAAGACTACCGGCTCTCCTAACTACAAGGAGAGCTACTACTCTGTATTTAAACCTGAGTGACCTTTCAGCTCTTTCACATCTAACATTCCCACCAGATTTGAAAGAAAAATAGATTAAGGGGAGAAAACCAACACTTTTTGATTCTTCTTACTCACTCTGCACAAACCTTCTCCACTTCAATTAGCCTTTGCTTCATTATCAAACCTGTTCTTTGTTTATCTCCAGACTTGAGATACAGTGACAACTGCTGCATCAATGGAAATTCATTTTTCTTCAGTCCCCTGCCAGTGCTCAGAGCAAAAGCTGAGTAGATGCTGGAGAGGGTTGAGAACATGGAGGCTGCCTGCTTTGATGGCCTCTGCTGCCCATGTCTTGCAGTCAGGCTGGGCCAGACAGCAGGGGAATGGTTGGTGTCAGTCCACAGACTCTTCTCTGCCAAAAAAAAAAAAAAAAAAAAAAAAGAGCTTTGGAGCTGACAACACTGGGAATGAATGAGGAGGTTATATTCTCCTCTGACCTTGAAGTGGCAAAATTCAATTTAACCCATGTTGCTGTAGAGTCTCAAGCAGCCTCTTCTAAGAAATTTTTTGGCTAACATTGGGTTAAATGTAGAGGACCCTAAAAGAGTGGTGTGTCCTAGTTATATGTCCATAAATACAGCAACTGCTTCTATGTTCTTCTGCAGACCAGTAATACACCAGCTCAAGCAGGTATCCCGCTTGGCCAACACAGCAGCAAAAAGCCAAGCAGAAGTGCTTATAAACTTACAATGCAGGAATTTGCTTTCTAAGACTTCCCAGATAATACTGATGAATAATAAATCAAACTGTTATCTCTTTGAAAGAGAATCTCATTCAGTTCTGCCAGTCCTAAACAGTTCTATATCCACCAGCAACTACTATGAAATTAAAAAAAAAAAAAGGAAATCTAGAACTTCTAGATTAATATAAAAGAAGTATCTAATCCACAAACTAAAACAAGAAAACTAAATTTACAGTATGTATTTTTTCCGCTAACAATTCAGGGCCATAAATATGTTTCACATTAACAAATTAGATGTAATACATTCATGTTTAAAATAGCATAAAGCCACGTGTTTGTTCCTTCTTACTGTTCATCTATCATCTGTGTTTCTATTGTTGTGCAGTATTATAGATACATATTAAAATATTATTTTAATTTGACAGTAGCTGAAAAGAAGCTTATTGATCCTATCAATGCGATAAATAAGAGAAAAAAATCACAAACTAAAAATGAAGAATCACTCAGTTTAATATAGCAGTATGTTCATGTCATCTCTGTCAGTTGCAAACATCATGGGAGTAATTACAACAAAATAATTAGATTATCATGTAATTGTTTTTAGGGGGAAAAAAATCTCTATAAAAATCTTAGAGGCTATAGAAAGGCTCTAGATAATTTCACTGGAGCTGTTAACAGGTGTTAACTACAATGTCAATTTGTGTCCAGTTGTGTTATTTGAATAACAAATAAGCACAGCAAAATACCTTTAAGATATTTGCTGAGAATGTAAATCCATACTTCTCACTACTAGAAAGCTAGCAGCATGTTGGCCATGAACCAGAAGATTCGATGCATCCTGAGCACAATAGTATAGGAGAAGAAAGCTGTTTTGTTTTCACATGCTATACTAGCACCCTAAGCAATATCCTTACAGCATTCACAGAAAGTATTGATGGCCACGGGGGAGATGAAATGCTTTAGTATACATATGCTGGGAAGAAACCAAGAATCCTCTAGTTTTGGCAAATGGCAATGAGAAACGGCAGGGACAGCTGATGCTGTCCTGCAAAGGAGATGAAGCAAAGACCCTACCAGGACTTTCACTTATTTAACAGACTGAACAGCTGGCTATCTGAAATTGAACGTGGTAGCATTAAGAATCATGTATTTCAGCTCTACAGACATTTGGTATGTGTCATACATTCAGAAGCTGTACTTCTGTCACTGCCTTTTTAAAAGCTTGAACTCAGAATCATTTGTGTGCAGGTCAGCACTGATCTTGGAATTAAGTTTTCAAATACGGAAATGAGGACTCTTTCTGTGACTTCCCCTTTGGAAACAGAAGAAGTTGGAACGTAGTAGCTCTGCTGTGGGATTTCAACAATCTGGTAAAGGTCTGCATAAATCACAGCTGGCCACAGTTTTAATTAAATCCAACCTTTACAAACAGTGAATTCTCCAATTGGACAAACCTACTCAGAATACTCCTGTAGTTACAGCAGGACAGGATGACAGCACTACCATTCAGCTAGGCCCTACACCCATGGAAACAGTTCCTTCTGCTCCATCTGCATCTGTCACACAATGCATTTTCTTCAACACATTCTTGTAATAGGTACCTGAAATAACATCTCTAAATAAAATCTCTAGCTACACATCAGCTCTTCAGAAGCCTGGCTGCTATAATCCCCTGCACGTCTGTTTTTTCATAGAGAAACATGTCATTTCTTGCAATATACTATCCACAGCATTACTTATACTGACAGTGGTAACAACCATAAGGAAAATCTCTTCCCATTAAAATACTATATTTCATTTGATCCAAGGGTTTTAATATGACAATCCAGTCTGACTGGAGACGATAATTACAATTAAGCTATTCATATAGAACTTGAATCTGAGCCCCTATACTAGGAACTTCAATCCATCTCTAAATCTTGTTCAAATCTGGAGCACCTATGCATGTCACCTGTGTTTTCAAAGAGTTTGGAGAAGAAATTGCCTTATTTTGTAGTTCCACATGATGCGTGTGAATAAATAACTCACTGAGAACAATGAGGCTCTTCATGTTCCTTTTAGGCTTAAGGCTTTTTTAAAATTATTTTCTTTTTTATTTTTTCAAAAATTATACTCTTATGAGGAGACAGTACTTTGTGCTTTGCAGACAGTCATTCGAAGATCCTCCCTAACCACTACAGTCTTTGTAAAGCTTAATTCACACAACTATCCAATGCTGTTCAACACTACTGGCATTAACAAAGAAGAATGTATCGCTGCAGCTAGAAATGTCACTTGGGAGCTATCTTGTGTAAAAGAAAAGTTTCAGTCTAGTAAAACAGAAATGCTGATCTCAGAGGCACTAAAAGAAATAGAGATACACTCCAGAGGGAGTTATGACTTAATAACAGTTCTGACAGGTTTGATGAGATTGCCTGAAATACCAGAATTTTCCTCAAATATTTCTCTGTTGCCAACCATAACCTATCAGATGAATTTACTAAAGCTTAAGAATTTCTCTGAAGTATTAGCAAGAAATAATGACAACTGGGACAGCACTGCAGCCTGGGTTTTTCCAAAACGAAAACACCGAGTAAGAGGATATATCTCTGTCACATCAGACTACAAGTAGTAGTAGAAAACCAAAATCTAGTCATTTAAAAACTGATAATGGCTGGTAGTAATCACTACAACATACACAAAGAGATTTTAAGGAAGAACAGAGAATGATATCATCCCATACTTACTTCCTTGTTGCACCCACTTACTTACTCAACTAGTGTGGAGGTTTGCCATTCTGCAAACACAGTATAAATTTCATTCCTCCAGCTAAAAGAATAGCAATAACAAGCATGGCATTAGTACATGCAGCTTGTCCCAAAGCTCAGGGAAGTACACAAGGTAACTGATATTCTTTCTATAAACCTAGGATGCATTTAAAGAACAGATGAGTTACAATCCTATGGAAGGTTACGATAGAAAAATAGGAAACTGGGAGATACTAGCTGATTTTAAAATATAAACATGTTCATGTTCTGTGATGTAAAAAACACACATCTAAGTAGAAAATGAGTCAACATTAATAAACTCTTAGAGCATCATAAACAAAAAGAGGAGCTTGTGGACAAAGTAGGTGTGCTTTTATTTAAGCATTAAGGAATAGAATTTATCTCCATATGCGAAATGAACTACACAGTATGACATGCATTCTAAAATGGATTTATATTGCTATCCTCTACAGCTGTATCAATGACTGTCTTTTCCTTACTGCTTCTCAGCTTCCTCCATCACATCCCTGTTAGGAAAATTCTTTCAACCTTTGGCATACCTGGCTATCACTCCTGTATTCACCACTGTATTACAACACCACAAATAACACCAACGAGCAGTTTCTACAGATAAAGAACTTCATCCAAAATTCGTAACATTCGCCTCTAATTTCCTTTTTGCATACAGAAGGAATAGAGAAATTATTTACTTCTTGTTATGAGCTACGCTGAAGTCACTCTCCTAAGACTGTATAACACTCTACCATCTGAGCTAACAGCCCTGTAGGGTAAGGATGGTGCTGAGATGAACTTGAAAGGAAAGTGCCATTTCTTGATAGAAAATAGATTATGCATTCCCTTCTATTGCACTGCCAGGCTGTGTTTGGAAAATGAGCATGCGTTCACATGCAGACAAGCAGAGGATCAGACACACAGACACCACCGTAGTGTTGCACTGCAGTTTCAGCAGGCTTTTCAGTTTTTCTGCTTTTTCCAGAATTATTTAGTCCTCTCCAATGCAGGTGTATGTAAAAAAACATTATGAGGGACAGAAGTCAGCACATGGTGAAGCCTTAGAAAACTGTTTTCTCTGAGAGAAAGAAAGCAACAGAACCACCTGCTGGGTAGTTTTCACCCTGCTAACCTTGTGAATGTTTGTTTGACAGGGCTGCTTATGGATTCAGTAAATTACCTTTCTCTGCTATTCCAAATATTCCTAATTCCATAGCTGTTCTCAGATCATCTATACAATATTTAAAATCTATTTAAAGTAGACACAGTTCATCATTAAGTATGTCCCATTTTGATCCTAGTAAATTATCTACATGACTTTCAAGTCTTCTTGGTAACCAATTCTAAATGCCCTCACTCACCAGCATCGTGTTTATTTTTACTGGATCACCGAAAGATTAAATTGTAGAATAGAATAGGAAAGTCGGAAGGGACCTTCGAAGATCACCGAGTCCAACTGTCCAGCCACTTCAGGGCTAACTGAAAGTTAAAGCATTATTGAGGGCATTGTCCAAGAGCCCCTTGAGCACTGAGAAGCAGGGTGCACCAACCACCTCACTAGGAAGTTCGTGCCAGTGTTTGACCTCCCTCCCAGTAAAGAAATGTGCCCTGATGTCCAGCCTGAGCCTCCCCTGATGCAGCTGAGATAAGGGATACACAACAGCCTTGATCATGCTAGAGACATGCACTAGATCCATGCTGGCCATTAATACATGTTACGGTTTTAAAAGGCAGTGTCATTTGCACATGTTGAATTAGGTTTGGAAAAGATGTGTCTAAGTGCTAGAGAAAGCAATTTCTGCAGCATTCCTTCCATACTACTTGGACACCTGAAGAAGAGTGGCTGAATGCTAAGTGGTACGTTTGGCAGCTGGTATATCTTGAGGTCACTGTAGAATTTCTTGGCACAACCAGGCTATTTATCTGATTAAATTTGGTCACTTTTTTTTTATCCTGAATTCATCATCATGTCACCCAGGAAAAATATGCTGAAATTAAAGCAGTGTTTAGATAACATTCAACGATTCAGTGCTTCAGTGGCAAATGTGTTCCTTGTGTAGGCATGAAAAATATCAAAAACAACCATCTTGTTTAATGTCTGACTTTCCAACATGAGATGTATTATGAATATTCTAGGAAGGCAAACTAAAAAGAACTAAGCAATTAGTAGATAAACTCTAATCATATAAATAAGGCTAATTATACAGAAGGGAAATCTTTTCAGTTCAGTAAAATCACTGGGATGTTAAAACATTCCTCCCATTCACAGAAAAAATCTTCCTACCATGCAAATAAACAAGTGCATGAAAAACAGTGAGCTAATCAAGCTGATTTTTCTATATATAACTTCCTTTCTCTGTAAAGGAAGAGAAAACGTTAATTCTGTTTTTGTATACTTGAGACTCACACGGATGCTACTACAGCTAGGGCCTGTGCTTTCTAATGAAGGCCCTGGGAGAAGGGTAATAGAGTAATTGCCAACTGACGTCGTGCTCTAGACGTAATTTGTTAAGCAGCAAGCAGAGGCAGCAAATGCAATTGACAGGCTACATTCAGAGCCATGCCGGTTGCACAGAAATGGGTATTTCAGGAAGACTGGGAGCAAATGTGCTCTCCAAATCACTTCTACAAAAGGTCCCAAAATAAGAGTGTATGTTCCTTTATATGGAGGACGTGTATTACAGATAGGATTCAGGCCCTCTGTACTCTACCAACTAACTACTCTCTGTAAACAATTCCCAACAGCATGTCATTGACAAGCAGCAAGCTTTTTACATTGTCAGATTTTTCTGCTTGTCAACTTACAGTGTGTGTAAAAAACATTCAGAGCATTTCTTTCAATGATTTGTTTGGCAGTGACACCATAGCTGCGTGAGTACAGAACAACTACTGGGTAATTAGAGTGCAATTTGACTGTTAAGAATATTATTCCAATGATTAAGTTTGGATTGTACAAATTCTGGAAGAAAATGCTTAATACTATTTAAAACCTCTTTCTCATAATACCTGCACTATAAACGAAAAGACTCAGCAGTATTCCTGTTATGTTGATTCGATATAATAAACTAGAAATGCTGATAACCTTGTTGCTAAGGCAATCAGTACAATTTATGAGAGTTAAATGCTTATTACACATCTAGTATTTATATTTAATAAGAAAAAAGCAGTCCGCTCCCACGTAAGAACATCTTAACAATGGAGAACCTATTAGCTTTGACAATCCCAATTCCTGACTACAAATTACAAGGCTTGTTTTACCAAAATTGGCAGTTATCAAAGTGATATAAAGCAGTATAAATGATACCAGACTTCTAGAGAGGACTGTCAGCCACTAGAGTTACCAATCGCTATTACTGACTGGTGACAAGTAGTAGTTGCCACAGCTGGAGATTATGCAGAGGCACGTTGGAAGTTAGACCACGCAGCACAAGGAGCAGTAAGAGGTCGCACAGAATAGGATGCATGCATAGGCTGGTCAGTGTTCACACAAAAAATAATATTGTTTTCATCAGGCAGTCAAACAAGTACACATTCACCTCCTGCACTTCCTAAATTTTGGCAGCACGTTCCCCTAACTACTCTACTCATACCAAATGCTCCTATGGACTTGATGCTCCATCAGAGGACTGAGGCAGACAACAAACTGCTGTGCTGGTTTTCTGTAATGCTATGCTCTTGCCCACAGCCTGACTAATGCACCAGACAGATCCCACAGGAACTGGTAACAAACCTCGAAAATTGCCCTGAAAACAGACAACTATTCCTTGGTGGCTGTCTGACAACATGAACGCGTACATAAGACAACATTACCAGCAATACAAGAGTCTCTGAGAGCACCAAGAGATACAAGAGTCTCTGAGAACAGCAAAATGCTTTTTCTGACCATTACTGAGAGCTACTGCTCTCTGCGTTACGTTTGGTGAAGTGTCCTTTCCTACCACACTTCATGCAGGGCAGGAAGAGGGAAGCAGAACCAATGTTATCCAGTCTGCTCCCTTCTCATGACTCATTTCACATTCTCTTTTCCTTCAAATTACTTCAGGACAAAATTAAAACTCTGATGTCAGTCTTCAGTGAAATCTTTGTAACTCACAACAGAGAAAGAAGTATTGCTTGTAGATTAAAACAAAACAAAGCAAAACAAAACAAAAACCTACTTCTTTAGCAGGAAACATGTCAGTGAGATGCACTGAGGCTGTCCTTCAGTGACACAGCTTGAACATCAGTATTAGAACAGTGCAGATATCCCTCCACTGCTTGTGTATGGCTAATCGCAGTAGATTCCTTCGTTCTGTATTGAGTCTGCCAGAAATCACTGTCTTAGCCTTCAGGCAGATTCAGATTTCCAGGGACATCCAAGTGGAATCAGCATGAGCAAATGTGACCAAAGTGTTATTTCTATTTAGGGATTCTAATTAGGTGTTCATGTGGTTGTTTATGGAGCTGAAAAGATTAATGACACAAGTTTATCACAGAATAATCAAAACTAATTCAGAAGATTTTCCACTTGACATAGCAGCACCTTTTTCATCCTACTTTACCCAAGCAGTAACTCAAAACTACAAATGAACCAACCTTAGAGCTCCTAACCACTAAAAATACATGCAGCGTATTGCAGAAGTCAACCACCATCCACCATGACTTTACACTGCGGTTCACATACCTTTTTATTTTTTATTTTTAATGTGTTTCTGTTTGTTTGAAGTATTAGCTTTGTACCATAGAATTTCTTAAAGATAGTAAGTGCCTAATCTAACCTTCGCACCGTATCATTATGTTTGACTTAGCATCATTTGCTGTCCTACAATTGGCAGGCAAATGTAAAGCCTGTTTAGGCTTTAAATAATACTATTAATACTATTTATGAATATTAAAGATATGATGATATCGCGGATGATATGAAAGAAGTGGATCACATGCAGCATGCCAGATCAAATTGAGGTATTCGCTCTGTGAGGTGTTACACTGATATAGCATGGCAATAACGCAAGCACGGCCTGCTTTTCAGCTCTTCTTGCAGCTCTTCTGCATGGACTTGGTACTTAGAAGAGACGGTTGCTTTTTTGTGGACACATCGCTGCAGACATCTGTTGATTACGTACAGAGCCTTAAAACCGGCTGTAGACTATACCACGGTACTGACAGGTACAGCTTTGCTACACGTGCTAACATTTTACCAGGTATATTGCAGAGGTGACTAATGATTTCTTGCAACTTGCTGATGCTTCCTTAGCCACACAATTAGCTCACCCAACTGCTTTTATAGAAAATGATGGGATCCTGCTAGGCACTAGCGAGGAGCTGGCAGAATGTCTGTTCTATCATGCACTGTTCTTGAGCAGCTTAATTCATGGGGGTGTTTTAGGTCAGTGCCACTTAGAGACACAAAGGAAACTGTCAACAGCTTTTACTTGGGATTTTCCAAGAATCAGTTTTCATTTAGGAGATTTGTGTTCTACAAGTTATAATGATATTCCCTCCTACCCACTCACATCCTCACCCCAGCATCTATCTACTACTTGGTTATGATGATAAGTATCACAAACCTAGGAACATGAAGTGACTGATTTTTTATTAGATGGCAACCAGCATACATGAACTATATTCTCATGCAAAACTTTCTGTTGGCACATCTGAGTGCACTTATTTTGACAGGAATTTAAATTCCTTTTTGATGGCTGAGTAATTTAAAGACCACAGGGAAGTATACAATACATCATGTCCAAAAAATGGACGTTTTCAGAGCCTGGTGTAAGCATAAGCTTCTGCAGCTGGGTTTTAAATGAAAGTTTTTAAAAGGTTAACTGTCATCCTGGACTGTAAATAATATAAATGAAACAAAATGTTCATGTAGCCAACATCTAATTTATTTACAACAAACGAAGGGCTACATCCAGCTGGAATTCTCTTCCTTCCTTTGGCTAGCTTGGTAAAACATGATTTCAAGGGGTTTATTTTTTTTCTTGGAATGGAACTATTGAAAATTATTTTGAAAAAGATGTGGCTCATAGAACCAGCTGGTAGGGTCTAATGGCTAGAACACTAAGGCTGAATATCAAAAGAATGGCTTATCAGAAATGCCTCTCCTTTCCCCAGGAGAATTCTGCAGGCTCTAAGGCTAACCAGCAGGTATACGTTTTAAACTGCACCTACACAGACTTTATCTACCCTACGAATAAGTGAATGCTGTATGATATAGTAGGGCAAACTTCTAAAACCTGAATCTAATTATGCCACACTGCTAGTACCAGAAAGAGAAGGATACCTATCAGATGACATGGAATATCAGTCAGTTTTTGGCGAAGTTTTTTATAAAATAATTCTGAACAATGAGTAGAGATGGTTACATGCTGACTCTGATTAATGCCCAGAAAGAAAAAAATAATTTAAAAATAGTACACCAATAGTTAATTATCACAATTACCTATTATTTAGTACCTGCTGCTTTAGTTCCAGCCAGTTATCAGAAGGCAGAGGATAAACAGGTCCTCTCCTCAAAGTTGCATGCCATCGCTGTCCTGTCCCTGCCAAGAGAGAAACACACATATGTATTAAGTAGTTTGTAAGTTTCATTTCATTTCTGCAAACATCATGGCATTGCACATGGCCATCCTGGCCACAGTCCTCTGGAATAAAGATGACGATAGCTATGCGCAAATAGTTCATTCTGCATCTTGCATTCCTCAGAACTGTCCTCACAAGCTGAATCCCAACACTGTCGGAAATAATTTTTCTGTCTTGTGCAGTCCAGCAAAGGAGAAGATGAGTTAATCTCTGTATCCAAAGTAACATGCCAGGTACTTCCAGCAGAAAATGACCACTCATTGCCCATGCAGTCAAACTGCCATGAATATCTCTATCACTAATATGATTAAAATGAGAATGCTGTAAAAAGAAAAGAGAAAAAAATGTTGTTCAGTGTAGAGCTGAATAAATATCAGCCATCTGTTTGTACTGAAGATTTCCTATCAGTTTAGAGACAAGCTACTCACTGGCAGTACGTTCAACATATTGAGAAGTCCTGTAAATGTTCTTCCTTTATGCTTTATGACTCCACTAAAGAAATGAAGGGTGCTGGGATGCTGATGGCAATGGCCAAACTTTTCTGCATTCAAGGCTCCTGCAGAAGCCTTGTCATTTGTCAACGTCAGCAAGAGTGCATAGGTAGGTCCAGTGGGAATTTCTCCCAAGGTCCCTACAAGCCGCAACTCAACTCACACAATAAATGTGCTGCATCCAGCATAGCACTTGTGAAGAAGGAAAACAGCGTTTCTTAGTTGATCTGACTTTGTATCAGCTTTTTGAAGAGTCCTCCATGTCTTGCAGTTCTTGCTCTGTTGCTAAGGAACTAATGAAGGGACCAGACAAAAGTGCTCTCTGCAGTATCTACTCAATACAGCAGAGCACTGATGCCTCTGTGGAATACATATTCATAAACTATAGTGACTGCCTGGCTGCAATTTGGTTTGCATTATGCTTAGACTATTAGACATGCTGCACCTCTGTGTCAAATCACTGTCTTGTATTTCATATAGTTTTTGTAGTCTTCGGGTTTGAAACCTCGTTTTTGTTCCAGATCTGTATAGCATCTGCAACAGCAACCTCATCAGTCACCTACACAGTAATATAATGACACTATCATCATCCATTTTCTGATATCGAATACGTGAGCGCTGCCTAGAAGACTAGATTCTACAATGTGTTTTTATTTTCATTTGATCCTCAACAGAGAATAAAGATGTCTGGATTTCAGGCCCATCGTAATACTAGATCAAAGAGGGTGCAGGAGAGAGTGTATTTAGCGATCTCATTTAGCGAAAACTGAACAGAACACAGTAACAGTCACAGTTTGTCCAGCAGTTACATTTTTCTTATGTATCAGCTTCCAAGGTAGACATAAATTGTTTAAACAGGTCAGTGAAAGCATAAACTAAAGTTTCACTGGGGAAAAGAATGAAATAGATTAAGAAGTTTTACAAAGACTAGCAGTTTTTATTTCTGATGTTGTATTAATAAAGATCCCTGCTGTAATGGGCTAGGGAACAGAAAACACTAATTTCAGTCTCTACTCTTTTCTGCTATGTTTTCCCTTGATATGGAGCACTGTCATTTTCTACTTCTATCCTTGCAACATTCTTCTCACTTTTATTGTTACGGCACACAACCTCAAAACCTCCTACTTTATGTGCTAGATAACCTTCTACATCATTAAAATATATTTAAATACCTTGCAATTATACAATAAACATTAAAATAATTATGCCTTTTGCCTAACGTGAGATACAGCATGCACTAGCAAGCACACACAAGCAGTATCAAAAAGCCTGATGGCTGAATTTGCTGTTCAAACCACCATGAAGAGATCTGTGATTCCTCTAGAAAAGACCAGGGACATACTGCATAGCATACACATCAAAAGAATCCAAGAGAGAAAAAAAAGTTTATGAAAAAGTTATTACGAAGTTGTATTATTATTAAACCAGTAAAGAAAGTTTCAAGGCAATTTGCAGAAGCATTTAGAAATATAATACGCTTTTCTTTTTGGGTGTAGTTCATCTGGGGAAATAAGACAACTTCAAATTTCTGTTGTAGGGAATGCTGCTATTGGTGTTACACTCTAAGTATCTTCACTATTTAAAAAAAAAAAAAAAAAAAAAAGCTTTTAAAGTAATCCATCACTACTATAATTTTATCTAGAAGCAAATACCAATCACAAATAGAAATAGAGCTCTTAGCTGTTCAGATCAGCACTGTACAAGTAAATATTATTTAGTTTTGTTTAAACAATAGCCACTCATGAACCTGCATTTGTATTGGTTTGGATTTTTTTGAACAAACACCTGAGAACTCTGAAGTTCTTAAAAATATGATTACCTTTTTCTATAGATATTTTTAAAAAAATCAAAGAAAGCTTTACAGTGGACAAAAATGTAGAATTCCACCATCCATAGCGCTCTCTTCTATTTTTATCTCTTCTATTTTTATAGCTCTCTCCTATTTTTACTCTACTTCTATTTTTACTGTTATCTTTGTAAGAAGACTATCTACTACTGCTAACCAACAACAAACTGCTATGGTTCAGCACAATGAGGCAATGGAAAGAACTACTTGTTTGTTGTCATTAACATTTTTGTTTGCTTCTTTTTTAAGCTGAGGAGAGCAGGTGGCCCCATCTATTTTCTATTCTAAAGCCAGATCACTTTCTCTCTTAAGATCTCCTCTGAAAACACAGAAACCTAGACACATGGTTCTGTCCGCTTCCAGAGACCCCTGCAAGCAGCCAGCCTCCCTGCAGAGGATGCACCCAGCAGCTCTGAGAACACGTGCCCTGAAGCACAGGCTTATCCAAGCGGATGAGGAGGAAGAAAATACATACAGGCTTTACACTCTCCAGAAGGTAGATACTCCCACATTAAAAGAATGGTTTAGGCACATCTGATCCATTTCTAGCCTATTTAAAATGGCTCTTTGAAACAAGTCATATAGCACTCATCCTGATTTTGCTAATTCTGTGTCTCCATCTTTGACAGAGCAAAGAGACTGGCATAACCTGCATAAAACATTCACAGCATGCTCAGGAATGAGCGTTCTTTTATAATGCTGGAGATGGTAGATGTTCATGAAAAAAGCTATCAGCTCAAAGATGGAATAATGTTGATGATGGAAGAAAGCCACTTCTTTTATGTGTCAAGAACGTGAGGCTTGAGTTTGCCTTTGATTCCCCTAAATTTTAATTTCACATCGAACTTCCCATTATCTTTTATTTCTACAAAGGTAATCTACAGATGGAGAGGGCTAGAAACAGCATGACGAAGTGTAATTAGCAGACGATGCACAGTATTACAGACCAGGATAGGTTTATACTCCTTCTTAGAATCTGTATGCTGCTGAAGGAAACCATTTACACTCCTAAAAGCTAACCTGTGCTGTCAGGAGATTGCCTTTACCTACACAGCCCCTTCTGCATCTCATTGTGGAAACACATACATACAGAAGAGACCCAAAGCTCTGCAACAAGCAATTCAGAATCTGCTCGTGCAAATAAAGCACTTTCAAACCGCTTGCAATAAGAGCTCAGGATGTTATTGTTACAAATATGATTATACGTTGATACCTCTTTGCAAATGCACATAAGGGGTAGATCCATAATCAAAAACTGACAAAATAAGTAGGCTATTAGAGTAATTTCTATCTAAAGGCATTTTAAAATAAATCTAACGCTATTGCCATTTGGAGTGCCAAATAACTGGAAGAAGACTGCCATTGGAAAGACATTTCTTCTTTTCCTATTGTATCAGCTATTCAAAGATACATACATTTGGTTATTTAAGTAAATCTCTCTTCCTAACTATGCGTCAAGAACTAATGCATGCTCCTTTGTGAGTTCTGTGCAGTTTGTCTGGAATACTAGAAATACTCAGGTCAATCTAAAAGCCTTATAATTAATGGGCATATTTTTTTCTTAAAAAAAAAAAAAAAAAACTGTTTTGCACACAGGTATCTGAAGATTTGTTAATTTATTTTTTAAAAATTTCCTTCCCTGCCCCCCTCCCCCTGCCAAGCATTGTCCAGTTTGTTTTTTAATATGGAGCCACAGGAGCCTGAATTGTATTTGATAACCTGGACAGATTTGCAGGTTTTGCACTTGTCTGTGATAATTATCTGAGCTTATGCATAGCTCAGCACAATTTTACACCAGGAGAATGTTTAAGAGAGTATTTCTCCAAAGTTTATAAGCTATTTAATAGCTCATTAATACCTTAGACTTCCCGTGGGTTTTTGTTTGTTTACTGAATCTCCAGCGAAGTTTGTTTCTGATTCTCTGTTTGCTATTATCAAACAAGGATTCCCTTTCAATATATTCCACTTAGCATTCACCTGTGTGCAATACTGTCCTACACCCGGTCACCTCTGCACCATCTCATGGTCCCCTTCTGATATTCTATTCCTATTTTTTGTTGTTATTTTTTGTTTGTTTGTTAACTATGGCTTAATAGAATGCTGCAAATTCAGTTGGTGCAGCCTTTTTTCAGCTCCACCATGGGTTCAGAAACTTACATCCTTTATGATCTGTTATTTTTTTCTTTTATTTTTGTTATGAAATTTCATTTCACTATTTTCTCTCTCCTTATTTGATGATTAGTCTTTATGTCAGTGTATCTTAAATGATTACATTATCTCTGAAAGCAATTCACAATACTATAAAACTTGTACATTTTAAAATTCATATAAAATGTTTTTGTTTTATCTCTTTTTTTTTTTTAAATGTGATCAGAATTTACTTATTAATAAATCCTTCTCACACTGCAATATGCAATATGCAAAATGTTCTTTTAAATTTTACCTTTACACCTACTGCAACTCTTTTGTTGTTCTTTCTTATAAACCCACTACGAAAAAAAAAAACGGGGCAATTTATATACAATCGAAAGAAATCTTGGTGCTACAAATACTTTTGTAATACTGGAAGAGATTTCATAGTTTATTCTCCATGTTTATCAACGTGGTTCTCTAACAGTCATTACTTGGAAGGTATATATGGTGCTTAGCGCTTGTATACAAGATTTTATGATTTTAAGTATTTTGTTTATGATTTTAAAATCTTAAATCCCTAAAATGTGCAGTTAAATACTGTATAAATTTGGATAATCGCACTTGTAAATTAGCTGGAACATTGCTGTTCCTTCCCTGAACAAAATGGGAGGCTTCAGAAAGAAATGTTTCTGTGCAGGAGCACTATGTAAGTGTCACTCAGCAATGTTCTGCTTTTCAATGCAGGAGCGTAATAGCTGATCATATTCCATGTCCATGGTAACAATTACCGTCTGTAACGTGGTTTTTTTTTCATTTTAAATATGCATAAAAATCTCCTATCACCTATTTTCAATGACTTATACAGGTTTCCAGTTAAAACTTTTTACTACTACTTGAGTATCCAAAAACTGAAGAACAGAGGCTAGTTATGGTAGCACAATCAACTGAAAATGGGTTGCTGTTTTTCTATTTTTTTATTTTTATCCTTTGTGGCTAATCTCCCCCCTAAAACAATTTCACAACCATGAAAGCATACCAAAACACTAAAAATGCATTGAAATATAAATTTCATCCCATATTTTCCCATTCTTCCCTTGGACAACTCACAAACATCCCTAGCACACTAGACTATTTTGCTATTCATTGCACTATCCATGCCTTGCCAAGAAGCCACTATGCCCATTTTATCTCAGCCTTTCAATAATTATGACTGAACACATCTGAACTGAATTCCATTTTCTCTTTCTATCCCAGATTCCATCATATTCTGATTCTGGCCACAGTTGTTTGTCTCAGTCTCTCTACAGCATTTCCCTGAGCCTTTTCCCAGAGGTTATATGTTGGTGGAAAGTTCCCATAGAGATGACACCATCAGGAACTCTTTATCCTCATCGTTGCACCATCTCTTTTGTGATGATTTACACTTTAATTTCTGGAAGAATTGCCATGCAGTGCTCGTTTAGGGATCAACCAACTATCTCTGTGAATCAATGCCTCAAGATAGCATAGTGACCTTCATTCCAGACCTGCCTCCTGGGGAAAAAAAATTATCCCAGTGCCTATATTTTTACCATATGCCTGACACTGAGTCATGGTGTAAATGCGGATCAAATTCAAAAAATAAAAATAGAAAATAATAATTATAAAAAAAAACATCTAAGTTGGAATAACCTCAGAACATCTGAATGCTGAGAACAATCTGAATACAGGCAAGGTGAGGAGGGGCATACAGGAGAAGTGGTGAGGGTCTTTTTATCAAGGAGTGTGGTGATTGGACAAAGAGTAACAGTTTTAATCTAAAAGACGGTAGGTTTAGATGATATGTTAGGAAGAAGTTCTTCACTCAGAGGATGGTGAGGCACTGGCACAGGCTGCCCAGAGAAGCTGTGGCTGCCCCATCCCTGGGGGTGTTCAAGGCCAGGCTGGATGGGGCTTTGGGCAGCCTGGGCTGGTGGGAGGGGGCCCTGCCCAGCGCAGGGGGTTGGAGCTGAATGAGCCTTAAGGTCCCTGCGAGTCAAGCCATTCTGTGATTTTACTTTAAAAAAAAATAATAATAATAATAATAATAATAATAATAATAAAGGAATGTGCAGAGATGAAAAATTTCATTTTATGACTTTTTCTCAAATGCCATGCTGACAGAAGGAGCTGCAGTTTTGAGGAATGACATGGAAAAGCCCTTTGAGGTAAGTACACTGTCCTCAAACAATCAGAAATACGTGTAGACAGATGCTGAAGAGAAGATGGCATGTAAAAGATCTAGCCAACTTGTGTGTCATTTTCTCCATCAAATTGAGCATATTTCTGGATTCTCCACCTAAAAGCACTAATAAGAAAGCACAGAAAAATAAGCTTGTTTGTTTTGTAAGTGTATATTTCTGCTATAAACAACCTCGTTCCTTATAGTAAGTTCAGATTCATTCCTGTGTTAGGTTTTATAGAGGAAAACATTGCCTCCATTAGGCTTTTGGGTAGTTCACTTTCCAGTCCATTTGTCCTTTAATTTAACTGCCAGGTTGTGTTTCTCTGCATAGTAGTTCCTTCAAAAACTAACTCCGCTCTTCCCTGTAATCCTCAGAAATATACATGGAGAGCAAATCACTGAAGTGTTTGCAAATTAAATTATGGCCTGAACATCTGAAAAAGAATGTATCTAGAAGGATGGAGAAACAGCCGAAATGCTACAATCCCTAATGGCACAAGAACGAGAATTAGTAGAACAGCTTTCAAACATATTGAGTGGGACATGAGAAAACCTGACATATATATATAACCATAGGAGAACAAGCAGCTTATCAGATTCAAGTGAGCAAGGAAGCTAGATTTCCTGAAAGAAGAAATGATTATTTGAAATGTCATAATGAGAAAAAATGGAGGAAGACCCTCTTCCCTCTGTAAGACACGGTGCTTTCTATAATCTCAAAACCACGCTAGAAAATTATGCTACTAGTGGTGACAGTACTAGAATTTAGTCTTACTATTAAAATTACCATGAGAAGAGAGCTTATCTTCATAGTGAAACTACCTCAAGGTCCAGCTTTATCACTCAATAACTTTCTAACAAAACAGTGAGCATCGTACAGCATTATGAAATGAAGAAATACGTACTTTGCTCAGAATAGGGGGAAGATTTATAGGAACTTCAGGTCAGGTTCTTATCTCAGGTCAAATAAATTTATAGTAACTCATAGTTATTCAGGTGTAACCAGATGAGCTTATTGGTATAGATACTTAATATATGAGACATTTTCAGCCTTGCTGAGTGATGTTAACAGTTATGAACTTATCTAAAGCTTGATAATCTGGTGAAACTTCCATTAGCTTCACTGACAGTTTGCCCAGTGAGACTGAAGAATGATTGCCAGTTTTGGCACAGTTCTTCACACTTCCTAGATATCCCCAGTAGTCATGACAGTAGATGCGCAAGCAGAGATGAGAAACAATTTATCATCTGCCAATCCAGCTATCAAATCTCTATCTTTGCCCTAGCAATGGTCATGCATTGTACATACTAAGATCTGTTCCACGGCAAAAACTGTGGAACATTTAAAAGTGTGGGAGCAAATGTAAACATACTGAATGTAGTTAAAAAAAAAAAAAAAAAAAAAAAAAAAGTAATCTGGGACTGAAGTAGCACAGACACTCTTCCATATCATAACTAACACATTTGAGACGTATTTTCATTTAAGTTGCACAGGTGCACAATATTTGTTCTGTTGCAGATTTCAGGAATTTTAATTCATCTTATTACAGATCAGCTATCATACAAATTGCATTAGTAACTCACAACTGGCTACATTTAGTAGAGAATTAGAGTCCAAACCTTCTTCCTTATCATGGAAACACCAGAAACAGCACTTCTGCCTCTAAATATCTGAGGCACTTTAAGAAGCACCTAAAAGCAATTATCATTTAATGATGAAATAAGCATAAAAAAGCATAATTATTCTCTTCTGAATGCTATCAGGAATACAGATCTGCAGTGCTGTGCAAAAATGGCTGGCATTGGTTTCACATTTATAGATACAGCCGTATTGCACATATTTCTTCTCCCTACAGCAACACAACCTCTTCTGTATCCAAAATTTAAAACATGCCTTTGACTGTGGGGTACCAGTTTGCATCCTCAGTTTAAATCCATATATAAAGGGAAAGAAAAAACAACAGCCTGAATCACTGCCTGATGGATGCAACGAGCATGGAAACCTAGTGGACCTTTCACAATTCCATGTAGTTTCTCCTCCTCTCCAGGAGACGTATTTAAAAATATACAGGCAAGATGTAGTCTTACTGTTTCTACTGTTCTTGAAATTCATAATCTGCATTATACAGAAAGCATGAATAGACTGTTATAGCACTTCAGCTCAAAAATAAATTAACTGCTCTGCACCTTTGGTTTTCTGTCTCCAAGGTTACCAGTTGTGTTTTTCATGAATGCTGGTGTTTACTTCCTGCACTTCATTCTTGTTTACTTGTTTTGCGTACATAAAAGGAGAGAGATTGAAAAAATACGCATTATAGATAGTTGCCAATTACAAACGGGGACAGGAGGTTATGTGCCAGAGACAAATTTGCCAAGTATCTTCCTTCTCAGCACAATCTGTGACAAAGGCTCAGAAAGCTCCATGGCACATGGCAGCTGATGTTCATGACTCTAATTAAAGTCCTGAATCACAAAACCCTGCCAATGCCAGTTTTTCACACAGAACCTGGTGGCACAAAAGTGGCAAAAAATGCTTTGGTGAAGCTAAAAGGAAAGGAAGATTCTCATTATTAGAAAAATATTAAATCCACAAATAAAGCAGTGCCATAAAGAACAACATTTGACACCAAGTGAGTTGCAGAGTAGCCATCTAATTTTGCAAGGTCCCTGGGGCTTTTCCCATCTTACTGATAGGCTGGCAGAGTATCTTAAAAGTAAAATCTTAGTCTTATGACTGAAACTACTTGGGGCCATCAAAAAGATGTTGCTCTGAGAATTCAGAACACGATAAAAGAAGTTAGCATTCACACTGATAAAAAAATAAATAAATAAATAAAAACCTACAGAAACAGAAAAAAAAATTTTAGATCCACAGAAATCTTTTACAGTAACACCTTCAGGCTTCAGCATCTTTGAAGCAGATAGACAAGCAAGCACACACTATGCGTGTTTGGGGCCAAAGCTACAACTAACGAGGCCTGCAATTCCACCGCTTTCAACTGAACCACAGTGTGTTACTTCTTTGGTTTTGTTTTTTAATACCTGCTGAAGGTCTTGCCATTTGGCAGAAGGAACAAAGACCACACAAAGGCGACAGGTTTCAAATCCTCGGGCTATGCCCATCCATTCAAGACAGCGTCCTGTAAGACAACATGAGCATTTGAAATAGATGCTTGAGTCAAAAGAGGGTGACTTGCAAAAATGCTATAAATACCAAGTCTGCTGTCTATATTAATAATTTATTATTCATCAGATTTATCAAGCAGAGCAACTGAGCAAATGTAAGACTACAATCATCATTTTCCCACGTGCACCGAAAAACAGAAAAGGTAACTAAAGAGTCATTTCTTGCTAAACTGAACTTGCTTTATGCTTCTATTTCCTAATATATTTTCAACTTGGTACTCAGAACCTACTAACACTTTGCTTTGGTGGATCCCATCTGTTTTTAAATTTGAGAGTGCTCTCAAGTGACTTTGAGAAGCTATAAAGCACACATGTAAATAAAGCAACAAAAAACGATGTGCATGTGCACTTCAGATACGTGCCACTTCAGGCAGGTTCACAGGCCTTGGGAGTCTGGGTGTTTTTTCCACTGCACTCAAGCGATAGGACTGGCACACACCAGGGCTCCAGATGAGTTGGTTCCTGGATATAAAGAGCCTTTCTGAGGTGGGAAAGCCAGCGGAGGAACAGCTTGTCACTTGCCTGTGGCTCCAAACTGTCATACTCTGCAGTGGCAGGTGTCTGAAATCCCTACCTGATCTTATCAAAGAAGGAAGAGTGTTACCAAGCTGAAAGTTTGTATTTGTCTTAATCTTCAGTCTGAAGCATACCAAATAAAGGTTGTGGGAACTTTCCTTTACCTATTATAGAATGTTTTTTTTTCAAAATCCGATACCATAAATTCTATGTATTTTATCAACTACATCAAGCATTAGACAAAAAGTATTGCATAAAGGTGCAGAAGAAATGTGAGGTAGCTGTTCTTTTGAAGAAAAATGATGAAGATGGAGAATTTGGGGGAACAGATGACCAAGGAATTCCATTCTTTACAAAGTATGGGGGAAGAGTCGGGATACAGTACCTTTCTTACTCTGTCTTAAGACATATGCAAAATACATTACAACCACTCTATACACAGATAACAGATATGCAACGACAGTGCTAAGGCTTCCTCAAACTAATCCATCCCAGTTGATCTGCTATATTTAAGCTAACCAGTTTCTTTTCAAAATTCTTTCACTCCTACCATGTGCATTAGTTCTTGCAGACACTCGTTACCATAGTAATCAATCAGACTGTGAAAGAACAACCAAGAGCTATAAAACAACACTAACTAAAAAAAGCAAATTCAGGTAGTTATTTTTTGTTGAATATTTATCAACTTTTATGGGTTTAGTAAGCATTTCATTCACAAGAATATCTGGGAAAACCAAAAGGCTTTCAAATCTATATGCATATCTAACCAAGTGTGATTGCATGATCATTTTAAAAACATTTGAGCCTGTCTCAGAAAGGCAATAAAGCATGTACACAACTCCAAGCACCTCCAAGTGGCTTTCGTTAACTTAAACATGCTTGAGAGATACATATACACTCACATACTTCACTGACTTAAAATCAGAGGTAACTTTGAATTAAAGGGGAAAAAAATGAATATATTCTTCTTTCATTAACATTCTAAATTTGGTGTACAATGCTTTGTGGCTCTACATTGAATATAGAAGTCTTCTGTTTATAGGCCTGCAATGCACCTTAATCTTTCTTCAGCTTTTTGCCCACAGTAATTGTGTTTCATGCTAAGCTTTACATTTTCTTTTCTGCCATTTCTAGTCTCACAGGCTACAGTACACACAGCCAGGGCTATGCAGTGCTCATCAATACCTAAAGAGAACAACTGCAGTTAAGTCTAACAGGTTCCGTACAAATATAGCTTTACTTGGTATTAAATTAGCATTTCTGTATGAAATTAGCATGGCAAAAATTTCCATTAGGGCAAATGAAATGAAAAACAGAAAAAGAACAAGAATATGACTTGTATCCCTGAGAGGTACGTAATGTCTCTCACATCCATTTTATCATAGTGTTTTGGCAACTGTGAATTTTGTGAACCTAAAGTATTCACAAAATACCTCATTCATCACTGAAAGGTCACGGTACAGAACCAGGATGTTTCACGTCATTCTAGAAGGTAGAGCGGTCATGAACATTACACTTTGTATAAAACTTCACATAAAACTTTGTATAAAACTATTTTAATGTAGGAATTGCTGTATTACAGGATGTTTGAACATCTTAAAAAATGAGTAACCACAGTTTTGTCTGACTGATCTCTGCTGCACAGAACAGCGTTGCGTTGAGCTGGTTGGGACTCAGAATTGCTTCTCACCAATATGGTGGATTTCAGCTCAGCTAAAACACCTTCTCCTAATTGTCTCCTCATGGATTTCTCCTCCTCCACAGGCAACCTCAATAACCCATAGCTAATTCTCCAAGACCCACAAACTCACTATAATTATTGGTATTTCTATGTTGGACTTTACCAGAGGCAAAAAATAATAATAATAATAAAAAACCTATAGAATGATACAGCACAGCAGAATCTATATTTTATGCTGTTGGCATGCTCAGATTTTAGCAAGGTATGTATCATTTCTTTTGTTTACTCATTTATCCTGAATTCATGTAATGCAGAATACATTTTCTGTTTCTCATCAACTGAATTCACTTAATACTGCACTTTTTTATTTGAAATTACATATAGTTATGAAAAATTAAATGAGCAGACAGGATAGGTTACCTTTATTTTCGTATGCATGACTTCCTTCTAACGTTATACACATATGCACAGACCCAATTATTCAAAGTTAAACATCACACAAAGTATACTCTAAAAACAATAGACAGAGTTTGGGCATTTTGTTGCTTGTTGTTGTTATTGTTTTGTTTGTTTGTTTAGAACTATGAGAATAACTAATTTCAAGTGAGAAACAAAAGCAGAACAAAGAATTCCAAACATGAAAATCCCCACACAAGGCAATGCTATTTCACAATGTTCCTGTTATGTTTAGATACCTTTATGGTATTTTAGGCTTTCTGGTTATTCCCCCAGTAATGTTCATTATGCATGAGATTGACTTTAGCAAGGCAGGTTCACAAATAAATTAAGTGACTGCTTCTGTAACTGGCTGATCTTTGAGTAACTTTAATAATTTAACTCCCTTAACTTTTGTAATCATGCAGCTCATAATTCACTTCAAAATTTTATGCATCAAAACTTCCTTTCTTGCTCCTGGCATGGCTCGAAAACAATGTCCTTGCATGATGGAATAGGGTGCTTTACTACATCAATTTGGGGACACATTTACAACCAAGGAAAATCAGTCTTCCAATATAGAGAATATATCACTGTCATCATTTCTCCCAGAGATGCTAAGTGAAGATTTTAAAATGCAGTGCCTAAGAAATTATTCCAGACTCACTGTGCAAAGCTTTAGGCCTGTTCAAACACAAACAGCCTTGCTTTACTTTTTATAAGCCATGGAATTACAGGTGTAAATAAGCAGAGCTGGCCTGGCTACCGTTCTGAAAGTGATTCTACATCTCAGAAGTGCTCGATGCACTTCTGCCTTCCTGGAAAAACGTTTTAGATTTGGTAAACCATTACTCTAGACACTTGCCCTGTGTCCATGTCCACATCTTTCTACCAGCTAGGAAACTGTTCTCTGCAGAAGGCTCTAACTGGCAGTTTGCTGCAGAAAAAGAACCTCAAATCAAAACCATGCAGTATAAATTACAAACTTAATGCTGACCTCAACACTATATAGAGTAGCAATGAGCTTCCCTGTACGTACATGTCAAAGAACAAAAAGAATATTCTTTATACTGCAATGGAACTTTATTCTACCAAACAAACAAGGCCTAAATACTGTAATTAAATGAGCGCTGCGTGGAACTGGAAACTGTAGTCTATTTAAACTTGGATTACTAGACCACCAACTTCTTTCCATTGCACAAACGTCCATCATCTACCAATTATCATCTTGGGTCTTAATTTACATCCACTGTAGAAAGTCTGAGTCACACAGTGCAAGTTCAGCACATAAAATGGAAACTCCTTCTCCTAGACCACACTAATGTTCTTTTACCTAATCCTTTCATACTGTACAACTCTCCATTCTCCACTCTTCATCGGTTATCATTCCCCCTCCTTAAACTTTTTACAGTATTTACAAGAAGAAAGCTATTCTTGCTGAACTCTTTCCTTCTATTCTTTTTTATGTTACTGGGTGCCAACACTTAACATCACACAGCTCTCACATCTGAATCTTCCGCTATCTGGGTTGACATTTCCTGTGTAGCAGAATTATTTGAAAGTTTGGTCCAAGTCTCCTTGGGTTTGTCAAAGTTACATAAGACAGAAGGGAAAAAAAAAAATACTCTATGTGGTGATGTGGTGGGGAAAAAAAGCCCTTATATGTTTTTTTTGGGGTGCTGGAAAGAATAGAATCCTGCCTTTTCATCTGACAAGTAAAGAGTACTGCTAACATATCTTTGTTAGTGCTTGTGGGAAAGGAGGCTAAATTGACAGTCACATCTAACAGGTGTCATTGAAAAATTAAGTGTATGGCAGTCAATGTGATCTTAAAATAACTAATACAGTCATCTGAAGTCCTTCAATAATTTCCTGGTAAGTTATGAAACTGTAATATAAGCTTGATTTTTTTTTTTTCTTTCATATCTATTTTCTGGCATTTATGACTGGAGGAAAATATTACAAAAGGGAAAATAAGCATTCTTAGTTTAAAAAATGTCAGTGTTGATTTGTATAAATATAAATAATCATTTAAATCAGGAAATTGCTGAAAAGCAACTGCACCCTATTGGGGTGTGATAGTAACTACCCATAATTAATTTATATAGTCAAGTTAAACTGTCTACTAAAAATCATGCTCACATGTTCAAAAGGAGAATCAAAATCAGAAGTTTTAAAGGGAAGAAACTTGAAAGACAACATGAATGCTTTGTACCAACTGTAGGCAAACTGTAACTCCGATTTCGATCCCACTTCCAATAGCCAGCCAGAAATAAAACTTGTGGTCTAAACAATGCATCTTTAATTGCAAAGTATTCAAATGTTTAAAACAGAAGACTCAAATACTCCGTTACTATCACTTATAGCTTTTTGATTATCTGAAGGGCTTCCTGAAAGGTTAGGAAAGCAGTTTCTTGCTTGAGTGGCTATGGCTTGTGCAGCAATGACAGCACTGGAGCCTCTTGCAAGCAATAGCTTTGTGTTCACACAGACACGTTTTGGTCCTAATTTGCATTTTCTTCTACTCTAGTGAAGATCTGTCAATGTTTACTCATTATTAGTTACTTGGTGGTGTTTTTTTTTTTTTTTTTAAATGTATTACTCTCAACTCTGCCTAATCAGAGACTGAACAGAAGGACATAAATTTATTATGCTTAATGTTTACACTTTTTAGTTAGAAATTTAAAGCTATTTTACCTATATGAAATGTAGCTAAATGATGTTATACATCATAAATCAGCAGAGAATTTCAGAAAAATAATTAACACCATTTAAGGATATACTTAACCTTGAGTTTAATAAATAAATATATATATATTTTAAAATAATTTATTACTGCATCAGATTTTGTGGATTTGAACACAAACCTGTAAGTCTGACCTGAAAAAACTGATGCCAATTTTTGACAGCATCCCTTTGGCACACCCTTCCAGGACATTTAGCCTAACATTAAAAGCATGCAGCTTCAGTTTCTCTAATTTCATTTTTCTAAAGAGCAAGTACAAAATTAGTCAAAAAATTAACAAAACATCAATCAGTTGTGTAGGTGTTCAAAAGGCTTGTAACCTAATGATAAACCTGTCTGTACCTTTTTCAGAAGTAAAGCTAAACTAGAGAGTACTGAGTGAGGTCAGCCTATGTCATAATACAGGCAAAAGTATTATTTTTCTTTCACTTGGAATTCCTTTGCTGGAAAATCGCATCAAGCAACTACGAATGAACTGAAGACAAGGGGGCAGGTAGCCACAGGATGTCTAGAGAAGCACAAAGTAACAGAGATGGGAAGAATTCAAACTGTTTTGTTCCAAGATGGATATGGAACACAGTGGTATTTGTTTTGAAATAGGACTTCCTTATTAAAGTCTCACTACTGTACCTCACTTTACCATATTTAAAATTTTATTTGCTAGACATGAGTATTTGAATACAGATAATATAATTAGGTATTTTAAAATACTTAAGTTACATACACTTTTTATAATTCAACGGTGATCTCAAATGAAGTGCGCTCTGAATGTTATAATCCAAATTTAGTAAAAGTTTTCCTGTGCCATGCGACAGATTTTTATCAACTATATGAATCATCTTTATTACTTTAAAAAAAAGACGACAAAACTATCTGCTATTTGAAAGAAGAACAAGGAAGCGATTTTCCTGTTGCCCTATAAAATTCTTATTGTTTTATAATGATAAGAAATTAATCTCTTCCTCTCCTTTTTTGCTACTTACAAGTTCCTATTTTGATACCTTTTCTTATCTGTCTTATTGAACCAACTGCAATAAAGAGCAAGGATTACATGAGAGAAAATGGAAACCTCTCTAAAGGTGAATGCAGCTTACCTGACAGGCAGAAAATGGGCAGAGACTACTGAATCATGCAATTATTGAAGTCATCACCAGCAGTCACAGACTGCCCAATAAAAGGGTCTGTAAAGATATTGATTACTTCTGGGACTGGAGTACCTCATCAGTGCAGTTCACTGTAAAAATAATGTACTATAAGGAACACCTGGGCCTAAAGATTGAACTGTTAAAGATGGTAAGAAATTGCCTAGTTGCTCAGATGTGTGGTACATCTAGATTTTGGGTTTCATCAAAATATTAGCAGCTAATGAACACATTTGTCTGTCTTCATTGATTCAGATATGCCTACTTCTTAGAAGTGAGTTATTTCATCAGTTATATTTTAAGAGAATTACTCCAGCTCAGAGCCTTTTATAGACAAAAAAGTCTTAATGTGAAACCTTAGGAAAGCTAATGCGGAACCTACACCTCAAAGAGAGACAGAAGATGTCAACAAAGGCAAGAAATGAGTGCCTGCAACCACCTGCTTTAAAAGACGCTTGTTATTCAAATATAAACCAGCACCTAGTGAAAAGGAAAAAATCAGTACTGAATTATTCCACAGAAAATTTTCCTACTTAAAATGTTTCTTAATTTGAAGATATGGGTTTGCTGAAATATTGAGAAAATTAAGATCTTGTCATATAAATTCAAACTTCTGTGCCAAAAGCATTTGATCATTGGAAAGACAAACTGGTGAACTTACCTTATTGCAAATATCACTGAGATGCCAATTCCTAGTAATGTCAGGGTTCATTACTGTACGAGTTGGCCACACATAACAGCCTTAAGATTTTTAAAATTCTTCCCCAAACATATACTGCATGGTAGAACTCGTCGGGCAGATTAAAAGTCGATGTGGTGTTTTCTGTGGCAATAAGAGCCTGGCTCTAGGCCATCATTCACAAGGCAGCAATTTTAATGGCATCTGCAGTACCTAGAAACCTACTCATGCTTTTCTCAGTTGCCATTTAGGGGGATCATGCTCTTCTTGGAAGAAACCAACATCCCCAAGTGACTGTGAGGGCTGCCTTTATGAGTCACTACCCTAGACTCCAGTTAGCTTTGCAGACACCAGCTAATTCAGGCATCCACCAAGAGGCCGACTGCTGAATAATGAATACTTTATATTGCATTTGGTCTGTACAAAAATTAAGAGATCATAACTGTCTTGCTGAGCACAGTATATTGAAGCTACAAATACCAAATGTATCAGCATATACTTCTGAGGATTTGTGTTCATCTCAGAGAAGGGAAAAGACACTTCAACATTTTTATGAACATGTTCTCCACTCACAGATGAGCATTGAAATGCATAGTAATTCCTTGCATTAATTTGTTCTTTCCTGTTCTATATATGTTTCCCATAAATTTCAAAACACTTTCCCTCTCTTTGAATTTGCTGCGTATTGTTACTTAGAGAAATATTCCAACTATGAGTGAATGTCACATACTTTCAAGTACCACATTTTATTTTATTTTATTTTTTTACTTTAGAGTGGTAACTTAGCAAAAGTCATAGTAAACTAGTAAAAACAATTATTAGTCCTAAAACTGTGCTGAGGGCATTTTATTTGCTTGTATGTTTTCTTTGCCCAGATCATTAAAAACAGATTACTACATGCAATTTACCACTGACAACCCCTTCTGTGATCTTCATCTTGAGTGATAAAAAGATGGTTAGCTCTGAAGTCAACTTCAAGCCCCAGAAGGCCAACCAGCCCCCTGCAAATCCTTTTAGAGAGGATTCAAAGGTCAATCTAAGCATGGAAATGTGCAGAACTTACAGATAGGAAAAAAAAAAAAAATCTACTCTTCCCATCTTATGTTCTCTCACCCCACACCCTAGGACTCTTTTTGCAATACATATTTTTCTACCTCCTGCATCCCTCCAGACAATCCCTAAAAGACAGGTCAAGTAGTAAACAGAGCAATCCATGGAAGTGCTTGGTTTCACAAGATATGGATAACTTCAGTATTAGTTAAATGCTGCTATAAAAAGAGGAAAGGATTGTTCTTCTGCTATATCAGCTTGCCTGAGGGTAACCTTCAGTTTAACCAGAATGGAAATAAAGATTATCCACAGAGACAGACATTAATTCAATAAATAACATAAATACTTCAGCATTCCCTAATGAAGCTTCTTTCAGTAAAGTTCTGTTTCTGTGAAGTTCTTTCAGTCTAAAAATCATATGCACTAAGCTGATAAACTGTTTTCTATCAAATCAGATTACACAGTGGTATTTTGAAAATCCTAATGTGATTACTGTAACCTCCGTTTTTGTTCATGTAGTTTGTGCAACAACCTTCAGCACTGGACCTTTAACTATCATTTCATCTTGAAATAGCTTTTGACACAAATGTCTATCTCTATCTTTCTATCAAGTATTATGAAAAGGAACTTTGAAGACGTGTTTTTTTCTTAACAGCATTTAACTAACTTTGAGTATAACATCTAAATTTGTTACTAGTTTTTACTGTGATTATTTTCTTCATAATCTCCACATAAAGTTGAATTGTAATGTAATGTAATAGCAAGCTATTTACAGTGAATTTGCATTATTATACAACACTGTTTCCCTAAATATGATTACTATATGTTGTTAATGATCTTAATTATGAACCTACTTCAGTTCAACACAACCACTCTTGTACTTCCTAGAATTTTAAATTGCTAATCTTGGTTTTTATTCACTGTGGGAAATCTACCATGATACATGTCCCATCAATGTATTTAATCTAACCATGTTACAGTTTTGTAAGCCCTGGCACATCAATGAAATGTTATTTTAAATATGAACATATTTCATCCCTTGTTTACTAATAATAAAAACAGTCCTTATTTACTACTAATAAAAACTTTATTTCTAAGTTTTGATGCTGTAACCTCCTACATGCACAGCGGTGAGAGCCACAACGCTCCTCTGGACAAGTTCTATAATTCTCTATAATAATTTAGTATTTTGAATTTCTAAATCTAAATGAATTTTTGTTTTAAAATGTATTGAAATTTGAGATACTTATTTCTCTTAATTAACTAGTTGATTAACAACTGAAAGAATTTAATCTAGTTGATTTTATAAAGAAATTAACAATTGGTTTGGTTTTCCTTTCACAATTATTCCTGCCATTTGGCAATTTTGAAAACAAACCTTTCTAGCTCACTGCGGGACTGGCAATGGGCAACTGAAAACCTTAGAAGGATGTCCAGATTGACATGGGCCTAAATCAGAATATACCCTGAATCATTATACTGAACACCAGATTTTAAAAATAAATGTCTTAATAACATAGACCATACCCAAACCTTCTGGCATTTTCTGTGCTCTTGACAGAAGTTTAACATAATTTATTCGGGTAATGAGGCCAGTTCAATGTAAACAGCACCAACAGGCAAAAAATTGAACTATTTTTTAGTACAGTTACTCTAATAATAACTTGGCAAAGACTTCTATTTCATGCTTCCCAGATGGTATTTTCATAGCATCTCAGTAGCCAAAAAACTACAGCTACAGTTTGCCCAGTGGCAGATGCCTTTTTATACAATGACATACATGGCAAGAAATAAACATTCCTGATCCAGAAAGCTTCCCAATGTAACTATGCTTCACTTGCATGTCATGTCGTTATTTGCTATTAGATGCTTGCAGGGGCATTCACATTCAGAAACGGATCGATGTTAGTGCTTACTGTATGTCAGACTGATGCAGTCTTGCACGCTGCCTGAAGGGCCATTTGTCCTCAAGCCTTTTCAAGTTTATTCCTGAGGACAGTTTATTACTCATTTCAATCTCATTTAAGCATTTACCTCATTACTCACTTACCAAATTACCTCACTTGAGTTACATTTAACCAAACACAGTAAGAAAATCTAAGAAAGCACTACCAGTTACAAGGCTACATCTCCAGGCAATATTGCCAGTGAAGCCTGGTGGATTTAGGCCATACTTCTACCATTCCAGTAGCATTAGCATTAGCACTCTGCGCTGTAGCACTAGGTGCTATAAAAGCCAAGACTGAAACTCCCTTTAAAGCACTGTATTTACTCTGGAAAGCTTAGACAGCACGAGGCAACAAAGAGGAAGTCAACAAAGGTACAACACAGCACTCTAATGCTGCTCAGCACTGCAGACAGCACACTGAGGGCTTCAGCAGCCTCAGCACGGACAAGTTGCTTTATGACCATCATCAAGAAGGGCAGGACGAGGAGCTCCACCTGACACTGAGGAGTTGCAGGGCTGAATGGACAAAGAGAACGTGGAGGCAGGGGTTGGCATACTGGGTTCAGCTCATTTAGGAATCATCATTTTGCATGCGGGAGACTGGTACCATATTAATTACGCTAAAAATTTAACTAACACAATGAAAACACCAAGAGATGTGTCTCGATTAAACACTGTAACAGCAATCTGAGCTAAGCAGCAGTCTCCTGCCAGAGTACTGGATAACCCCCAATTTGTTACAGACAGCTTAAGAAATCCTTTCCCCTACAGTAGTGGGAATTCAGCTACAAAACCTCTGTGTCTATATACACTTATACACTGCACAGCTATCATTTCTGTGTCCTGAAACTGTGCTTAGGTTCAAGGACACAAAGAACAAGTTTCCTTCGCATGATGGAATCCCAGACTCATGGGTTCGGCACATCTCAGCTACAGCCATGTTCTTCACTACTCCTATTTAAAGGAGGAATCAAACAACACAAGCGGTACTCACCGCACCCCGAAGCACAAAAAGGTCACTGCTTGTTTTAAATGAGGAGGGAAATCAGGCTTGCACCACCATTACGCAAGAAAAGTACGCTTTGTGCCAAGATAAAAAAAAAAAAAATAGTATTTTTTGTCCCTAAGCTCCATTGCAGCCATAACAGGCACAGAAAAGTACAGTACAAGTGACTTAGCTCAGCTGGTACTAGATTGAATCTTTCCTTCCACTAAGAAAACAAGTAGCAGAATCAGAGAGACACTGATGCTCATGCTCCAGAAAGAAAATCTGCCTCTCTCCACTACATGGATTTCAGAATGAGATTGATTTTGCAAGAATGTCACAGTGCATGCAATCACAGATACTCTTGGGGAAACAGATGAGGCTTTGCTCATGGAAATCAAGTTTAATATATCTTCAGAACCCTGTAATTGTAATTCCTGAACCTGTTTATTTTGAAAAGAACATACACAGCTGCCCCTGGCTGCCACTTCCTTAAAACTATACAGTTATCTGGCACCCTGTAGTGCTCACATGAGGTGGCACAAGGAACGAGGAAGGACTAACTATGAGAATTCAAGGCAAACCCATTTCATCTTTTATTATTTTCTAACGATGAGCACATTTTGCAAGTGCTCCAAGCATACAGATGTGACACATTCTGCTGATCATTTCCAACAAGGTAAGAAATTGGTCACAGAAATCTGGAGAAATTTTTCATTCATCCAATCACTCTATTGCTACTATTCTCTCACTTCCCACTTCTAATACTTCTTCTCTACCTCCCCCCTCAGCCTAGAGCAACATTTGGCCAAAAAGACTGAACAGGGTATTCCCCTCTTTCCATCCATCTGTTTTTACATGTACATCACTGTGAGCAAATTCAGGTTTGAGGACTACAAACTAACATGATCCCAAGAAGTATCAGAACAGGTCTTCTCTGGAGAGGTAAGTAAAACAATTTTTTCTGCCTTAGGATCATATTCCTGATGCATTAAAAAACCACAGCCTTGTTTCTCATTTTTTGTTTTTGTCTGCTACACCGTGCTTGTATTTCACAGAACTGAACGAAGCCCTACATTGCAAGGGACCGCTGCAGATCACTCAGTTCAATGCTCTCTCAAAGCAAGGCCTAAGTTACGTTAATTTATCGTCCTCCTGTTTGTTTTTTTATTTACCATTAAATTGAATTTTTTGAAGCATATTGCCTTATTTCTTTCTAATATCCTCTCTTACCGACACTCGGCTAGGCTGACCTTCTTTAGATTTTCCCCAAACTGCCGCTGATAGGCATTTTCTCGGAGGCACCCACACGGTACCTACACAAGACAACATACACAGTGTGTCGGCTCATTCCCCCAGCTTCACGTTGTGGGGGTTGTCTGTCTCAATCCACTGCAGTCACTTCTGTGATTTTCCTGGCCCAACACCACAAACTACACCTCTGTTCTCCCTCCCTTTTGGAAAACCGTCCTATCATTACTCTTCATTACTGTCTGTTCGTCTGCTAAGTCAACCTTGCAAAACTGCAGTGCAGTCTACGGGGCTTTTTTTTGCGTTTTGCAGCACCATGTTACCATTACAGGTGGACAACATAATTTGTGTGACCTTAAGTCTCACATGCAATGTTTTCTTTTATACAGCCTTTTCTTTTTTCTTCTGCAGAACTGTGGCATAATTTTCTAGCACTACAGGTGTTCCAGTTCTCAGTTTTCTATTAAAAGAAATACTATTTGGTTACGGCCCGTGTTTCACTGCTGCTATCTGATAATTACAAAAGCTAAACATAGATCAGATTCTGTTTCTTGAGTTTTTGTTCTTTTTTTTATTTCATTTGATGCTTTACTATTCTGACCTTGTTTCCCATTAGCATATTGAACAGAGTAATGGATACAAACTGCCACACATTTAAAGCCAAACTACACTGCAATCTCCTTTAACTCAAGTTCGTAACTACGTAATTTCTTCTAGATTCGTAGTCAATTTTTAAGTCAATGTGTTATTGAAAAAGTAACTCTTTTCTTGGGGGGTGGCTGCATTCTCTGGTCAGCTTAGCATTTGTCTCATCTCAAGCAATACTGTCCACAATAAATAGAGGAATGGAGTAAATCCCTGAAATGAATATAAGAGAAATCTCTAGTACTTTGGGTGGAATGCCTAGTTTTGCCTAGTTTTTATAAGAAGATGCCTAGTTTTTATAAGAAGCTGTAACATTTTAAGTCAGTTTTTACCATATTGGTGAGGCTGTGGCAATGCCTCTATTAATGCCTGCATTAAAATCTCTGTTTCATGATAACTGCCTTGTTGAGTAACGACTTGAGCATGTATTATTCATTCCGTATTTACTAATTACCAAAAAAAAACACAAAACAAAACAATAAAGAATAGCACCCAACATGCATTGCACAACCTTCATCAGTAAGTAGCTGGCTTGTATACACACTTCCTTATACTATAGCATTATGAAGAACTCGCACGCTTTCTTTTTATGCAGATTCTGCATTACAGACTTTTGTAACAGCTCCCAGCTGAGTAAATGGAAAAATCCTTAGCAACTCAAGAAGCAGATAATAAATACAATTGTCTCTAGTGCAAGCAATGATGTTTGTCTTTAAATGGTTTGAGCTGCTGATTAAATAATAGCTGCAGACAGAATTTTTCATTTAACTACTGTGACCAACTCTTATGCAAAAATTTCACAGTATTATATGATTTCCCTTGTTCCTCATTTCTTTTATATATTTCAGTATGTTCCACACCATCAAGGAAGGCTTTCAATGCAACTATGACTACAGCTGCTGAATGGTTTGCAGCTAACACCATGGATGTTTCTGCATTTGGAAAATGCACAGCATACAAGTTCATAGCCCCACCCAGGAGCAATGCGAATAATGGTGGCTCTGTTTCCCCCCAGTACAGCAAGATATGGGAAATGCAAAAAACCAGGTGCAGCACATCAAGCTTCTGGCAAACGCCTACCATTCCTTGCCTTGTGCCCTTGTGTTGGGGCACCTGGTCTGCCTTCACCACATCACCTTTCCTGGGACCTGCACAAAGCTCCTTAGGAAACGCTCTGTTTTCACCTGCAATGGCACTAGACCACACAAAGTCCTCCTTGGGAAGGTTATGGCGTCCTTTTAGCGCCTCCACACAGAGTTCCAGGTATTTTAAAGGCTACAGTGAGGCTGGAGTAGGCACAAGGACTCGTTCTGAACAATTTTTTTTTATTTTTTTTTTTTCAGTAAAAATTAGTTTCCAAGCCTATTGTTTGCTAAATCAGGTAGGTATTTGGGTACACCATAAATGAGGAGTAAAGAAACGTGGAATAGTGAGAACATTTTGATCATATAGAAAGTAAATGTTACTTTCAGAAATGCTAACCTGTTTTGTTGTGAGAGAAGAGTTTGAAAAAGCAGAACTTACTAAAATGTGACACCAAATTAACACTCCTCTTTGTCCTATTCTATCAGCAGAACTATTATGGTATGTTGGCTTTATTTCAGTCATACCTCTTTCCTCATTCTCAATCTCTCCCCCCCCCACCAAACATTTAGGTTTTCAATGAAACAAAATATCCATTATTCACCCAGCTTGAGAAAGAATTCCACCCAAGTCACTGCCTTTCCATTCAATCATTCTTAATCAATTATATTTTTAAAGAAATTAGAGAGTACCAACCAGCAAACTAGATGAAATTTAATTTCATTCAGGGATTTTACTCTGAGGCAGCTATACGAATCATCTCGAAGCTCACAAACTGTTTTGTGTTTTGTTTCATCGAGCCAGACAGCAAACTGTTTTATTATACATAATTTTTGTAGAAATGCATTCTTTGCCCCTTAGATATGTATTTCTGTTGGTAATGTTTCTAGGGAAAGAAAGGGAGTTTCTCCGATTAATACTGTATTTGTGGGTGTTACAACATAACACAACCTCTCAAAACAAACAACAAAATTCCCAACCTCTTGGAAACCTTTACTCTGATAGTGCGTTTGCCAAGAAAAGTGACCGGTATGGACTCTATTGACTTCAGTGGTGTAAGAAGATGCAGTTGCAGGGTTGTGGCCCGTATCCCTGCAAAAACTCATTTGACATCTTCCGTGGTGTTGATTTTAGCTGGCGTTTGCTGAGTACGCCCAATAATTCTGTTAGAATACCTTAGGCCATCAGGCTACAATTCACAATATACTGTAACTTTAATCTCACTACAGCACTGATGCCCATTTTAGACACGATGATACCCTCACAGCTTTACCTTCCTTCCACTTCCCCAGCATTCCCCTCCAGGCGGGTGCTCTAAGTTTCCTGGTTAACCCTGACCTGTGCAGCACGGCAGGCACACAGCAACTGGGGAGCAAACGATAGGAAAGATCACGTCTTCACAAAGAAGGCAACCTTTAAGTCAGATGAGTCTCATCTCAAACACGAGAACCAGCATGGAGCCAGCACTTCAAACCAAATATCTCCATGCCTCTGCCCCCCTTTCCCACCAGCCCCTGGTGCCACACGCAGCACTGTCAGCCTGCCGCCAGGGTCAGCCCCCCTGCACAGTGGAGACCCGGCCTCTGTTTGCCAAGGGGTGGCTGCAGAAAATCATGCACCTCTCCTACAAGTCAGGCCCTTAGGATGGGCGGGAAACCATCAAACAAGCCAAGAGGCAAACCCAAGATGCTCAGGGAAGCATTTAGTGAGACAGTAAGCTATCCACATGGAGCTCAGCTGTGCCACAAAGGTCACACTCCATAGCCAATAAGTCTACAAGGCATAAATGGAGCTCACGCACGGAAATATACAGATATACATACGTGTACATTCATATACTAGCACCCACGTAGCCATGTATTTAAAAACGTACATGCAAAACAAGACAGTAAAGACATCTCCCCCATGTAGGAGGGACCCCTTCTCCCCCCTGTAGGTGCCAGTGGGGTCCTGGGCCAGGAGGAGCAATGTGACAGAAGCCTTTCATCAAAGCCCCAAGCTTTGGTGCTGCTTTCTTCTTAGTCTCACATGAAACACTAAAATCCATTTACAATAATGCAAATGGACAAACTTGTTTCTACACAACCATCAGTCTCAGAACCCCAGAAACGAAGAAAAGGGAACAAGAACATCACCAATCCTGCAGCCTCCCTGCTTGTGGAGCACCTGCCCACAGCCCAAGCCAGTGCCACAGCCAGGGCCAGCCTCACTCAGCTCACAGCTCTCCTGCCCACCTCCTCCCCACCAAATGAGCCACGCTCCTTTTTGCGATCTTCTCTTGGAAAACCATTTTGCTCAAGGTCACTAGCAAAAAGCATTCTAGTTTTGTGGGGCTGTTGAGTAGTTTTTCAACTCAATAGTTAAACTGCTCTACGACCCACAGGGTTTAACTGGAAATGTATTTCAATAATTTTCTAAGCAAAACATAAGGCCTGAGAATATATTTCCATACAGAGCAGATAATTTGTCCTGCAACATGTTCTTTCACTTAATTTGAGGATTACGAAACCTTTCAAACAGCTTCCAATAGATTTTCATCACCTTCAAAATGGATGTTTTAAAATGAAAAAACATTTCTTTGGGGGGAAAGCCCCAATTAAATAAACAGTAAATTTTGGAGTGTAAAATTATGCATTTTAGTCTTATAATCAAAAATGTAAAAATATTAATTCCCTGCACATCTATTAGGAAAGAGATCCTCAAATGTTTCCTGGTCTGCCCTTCCTTTGTTACTAGGTGATCACAAAAGATGCATGGTTAATTCCAAAGCTAGGAAGACGCAGGGGTTTTAAGGACACAGTGGGGAGGAAGCCCGTGGAGATGGGAGCAGGATTCTCTGGACAGGGCCTAATCCCTGTGGTCTCCAATTCGGGGGGCGCACAAGACAATCCACTGGGGTGTGGGGAAGGATTATTCTTAGGATTATTAATACATAAAACATAAACAAAGCAAACGTCTCTTTCCGTATTGTCCTTCCAATTTCTGTATGCGCATGGTTTATAATGTCCATAATACCCATGTACAGTAGCACATGTGTTTATAATTATTTAGAAAGACATATATTGGGGTTGCTTATTCAAGCTGGTTTCCCCCCCTCCCCTCCTCTCTAATAGCTGTATGCAATCATAAATAGTTTTGGAGACCACTGGTCTAACCATGAAATTAAATCAGTAAAGTCAATCTCATTTTAGTTTATTTCCTTCAGCATTACCGAACTCTTCTGAAGAATAACGAACAAGTGAAGACCAGCAGGTCACTAAATACCAAAGTGGAAGAACTACTGGTTGTTTGATGTGCTTTTATATATATGCACAGATTAATTCTTCCACAAAGAGGAAGAGTATGTCTGCACTGGGAAATAAAAGATCACACACATTAACACTACACCCTGCAGAAAACACCCTTTACCAAATTAAGGAAATTACATTCCTTTTTCCCTTGCAGGCATATTTTGCTGAGCAGAACTACATGTGCTATAATCTGACTTCTCTAAATGTCAAGAACAATAACTGCCCCATCTGCCCCTCACCTTAATAAACTGCTCCCAGATTTACTGAAGGTCTAAACTGAATGAGAACTACTGAAGAATAACGCTTGTAATCTGAGGTGCAGATGCTCTAAATGTAACCCCATTAATGATTGCTTTTTTCCATAACTTGTGATCTATATTCCACTTCTATTCAGCTTTTTGTAAAGAAAAAAGATATTCTATGCTTTAAAGGAAATTTAAGTGAAAAAGACCTATTATTCTGACTTCCCATTAATACAATAAACTTTAATCACTGAATCTCTGTTATTTTTTTCAGCAATTTAGAAGGTCAGTAGTGAGAATGAAGGTCTTTCTTCCTTATATGCCTAGTGAAAAAACAAAGTGAAACAGAATTTTAACATTTATTAATGGGATTAATACAAATTTCAGCATCTTCTCAAATACATCAAACAGCCACAACCACTTTCTGTTACACTACTTAATGAGCTTGGCTGTTCCAGTGCCTTATGTCACCTTTCAAACAAGGCACAGTGCTGAACTGACACCCTTCAAAGTACCCAGAGGGCAGTTTTGGTGGCTAATGCTGCACTGTAAACTAGAGATCATCCTATGGGTCATCACTTTTGAATCTGAACTTCCCAATGCATGGAGCATGAGGAGATGATAGATGGTAAAACAAGAGTTCTTCTCTTGCCTTCTGTTTGTTTTAAACAGACATTTTATGTACTGTCATTAGACTCATTTTCAAAGGACAACTATAAAAATCCTTTTAAAGAAAAATCAATTTCCTGGACTCCTGTTTGACTGCAGTTGACATATGATGGGATTGAACTGTGTGTGTCATGAGGTAAAACCTTCTGCACGAAGCCCATCAATAGTTTTTCTGGGGATGCCTCCTAGGTCTGTCTAGTCCATACACTTACACCCTGATCATTAGCTCATTTCTATAATAAGCCTAGTATGAAGCAGTCGGAAATGTATTTTGTAATCATTCAGTGCTCCACACAAATTCAGTTGAGTATTCTGAATAAATTGCTTGAGTGCAGATAACCTATTTGTATTTTCATTATATAGAAATCAACTTCTAAATTATTAATATAAAAGCTTCCATCTACACGTTCCGCATCTGCAAAACTGCAGAAACCCATAAATGTATTTTTTGTCTGAAATCACGTGGGATACTGATTGACATTGACTGACAGTACATTCTACAGTAGTGGGCTACTAGAGTTATCAGTAGCTCCAGCAACTGCGCTGTGTCCATTCTACATGTAAGAGGAGTATAAACCCCTGTAGAAACATGCTTTTGTCAAATAATCCTTATATGTTTGAACCTCTCCGCGCCTTAAATTTCTAGAGAAACAGCAAGAATTGCTTTTAATAAGATGCTCCTGGCTGCACATATACAGCTGGTGCAAAATTAATGTTCTTCATCCCTTCAGGGTAACCAATACATTAAGTTTTTAGCAAGATTCATTTCTGTGTAACAACAAGCAGTTGGTTTCTGTCCTGAGCATGGCAGAGCCGCCCCATGACAGCAGAGCAGTGTCATTTCAGACCTCCTCAGCACACACAAGACATGCTCAAAGCCTCCACAATCAGGGGAATATAAGCAGTTGTTGCCAAACCCTTCAAGAAGAATAAAATCTTTATTTCTCATCCAGGAAGCCAAGCGCTGCAGCATAACCTACTTTAGAGTAAAAGCCTAGAGACTGCACTGCAACATAAGCACTTATAGATAACTTCTGTCTCGACAAATTCTGGTTTTAACATGCAAAATAACATTCTGCATTAAGCTCTGTGACCGACTCTTACCAGGCCATTTCATTTATGAAAAGGGGTGGACCTCAAGCCCACACTGTTCTTTGTCAAGAATTTATGCACTACCTTTAAGGACCATTGACAGTTTGAGACATGGGTCACTTGCAAATCAGTTTTTCTTTCAGTAATTACACTATTACCTCTATGGCTTTCTCAGCTTTACAAAGCGTACCTTCACAGTGTGTGTGGATAAAGAGACTCAATAAATTCCATTAGACAAAGGCGCAATGAGGATAGCATATTGCTGACTTGAGGATAATGAAAGCAACACTGGATTTCTGACTATTTTGATGTGATTAGCACTATGTTCTCATTTCTTGAGGTGAATGATTTTAAAGCTCTCATAGTCCAGAATCAGGTATGAGAAGTGAATTTCATGAAACTAGACAGGATTTTATTATTTATTACTGTAGCTTCCATTTGAGCCATCTGATATGAAGTCTCATCATGGTTGATATTTGATAAGCACAGAGTAAGATGCCAGACATCCCCTGCCTCTGGCAGCTTGCTTTACAAATAGAGCACACACAGACCAAGCAGAAGGCAGTGTTAGAGCCCTATTTAGTACACCAGGAACCAAGCCACAGATTGTGTCTTTACCAAACTCGAATCACATGCAGGGGAGTCCACAGGAGTGGCAGGACCAAAACCATCCTTTAAGCCACGTTTCTCAACAATACTCTGTTCTAAACTGCATGTGCCCACCTCAGACACAGGTATCATAAGCAGTAGCTTAACTACTATTACATGTTTGAAAAGTCACCACTGTTTTATTTTCTAGATACGTTTAGGAATCCACACTGGGGTTTGCAATGGCAAAGTCACTGCTATCAAATGAAATAGGATTAAAAATTAAGCCTTTTGTTTCTCTGAGTACCTATTTAAGTTTAGTTCTCATTGTGTCAAGAGCTGCTTCCACACAATCGTTAACATCTCTTAATACCATGCTGGAAATAAAAAGCTACCACAAAAAATTCCTGTTTTGAGTGTCAGCAGAACCATAATCAGAGAGACTTCATATTTGTAACCCACGGTCTGAATCATTTTCAACCACCCTTTTTCTTACTTTAGGATCCATTTACAAAGTTTGTCAAACTACAGCCATGGCAATCTTTTAACAGATGAGAGCTGCTCTACTCTTTGATCAACATAACTGCGATTTTTTATTTTAACAACCCTCAGTAATTGTCTCAGACGCACATCCTCAACAACATACAAGAGTAAAACTATGTAAATCGAGCAAGCTTCTTAACAAACAAACAAAAACTACAGGCTGAAAATTAAGAATCTGAGAATGCAGTATTTGGAAAAACTCAGGAAACATGGGGATGGGGTTCATAATGCAAAAGTACAAAAGCCAGGGAAAGCCAAGTCCCTAGGACAAAAAACCTGGAGTACAGAGGATATAAATACTTAATACTCAAACATTATAGAAAAATTATGAAAAGCAGTATCTTGCTTACAGTGTTAGCAAAATCAGCTGCACGTTAGATGATAAACGCTGAAAATAAGTTTGTGGTGCTGCAGTGCTACCTTTTCCTGTTTTCTCCTTTCCACTGTTATTACTTTTTTCTGTTCAGCTGCAGAGCAAAAACTGTATAGTACCAAGTTTTAAGAACAAACCAAAGTCATTTTCAGAAAGGAACTGATGCACCAACACTGCTGACTTTGGTCTACTTTGTCTGCTTTCTGCAGTATCCCCATGGCCACATTTCAGCCCTTCACCTGCTTTGTGCCATGGACAATACCCCAAGCCCTGAGGCTTGGCCACTCAAGCCACCCATTACAGTTTGCACTGATCTAGAGGCCACCTGCCAGCAGCAGGGAAGTTCCCCTGGGCCCTGCTCCCATGCACACAATCTTTTCTTGCAACCTAGCATTTCGGTGATGCTTGTTGAAGCCTGCACTAAGCCAATTCAGCCTGCCAGGTTCAAGGAAATCTATTCACATTTTCTCTTGCCAGGCTGAATTGGCTCAGTGAAGGAGTCGAGCAAGGGTTGTGGCCTGCACAATGGGTAAAGGAAGAAATGCACAGCCAGCTTCACCAAAGGATACATTTGGGGGTATGACTGTGTGGGGGGAGGAGGCAGGAGAAAATTTTCAAAGGAGTTGGAGGTGGATGTCTCCTTTTAACACCTCACTCCTATCAATCTGGCTCAGCTCTATTTTATGTTTGACCTACAGCTAAGAAACTAACTGAAGTTCTCTTGGACATAGCAGGCCTCTTTCCAGTCTGCCCATCACTAATGTTTGGTAAGTGTGTAAAGCAGTCATTTCAGCAGTCTATGTACAACAGAGAAACTACATATTATGAACATATGATGTTAATATTCTAGTTAATAATTTTAGAACTCACATGAATACCTTAAGGAAAACAATACAGATGGTTCTCTCTCTGCTTGTCATTTTCTTCAAATATTTGAATAAAGAGAGCATCTGCTTCAAAAACATGAGGAAAATCTATCATATATTGTATTCAATGCTCAAACGTTCCAGCCACTCGCTACCAACATCTAGCAAGAGCAACATTCTGACTGCTGTGTAAGTATTAATAAACTACTCAGCACGGGCAAGGAAAGTCAAGCTAGCTTCAAAGTAATCAGCTTGGATGCTGTACTTAAGTTAACCACGGAGCATAAAACCCATTCAAGAACACAAGGAAATACTCTTAGTAAGAGAAAGACACCAGGAGCCTGAGACCAAGGAGCCACCACAGGGTACAGGCTGTCATAGCTACACAGCCAGCAGTACTTGAGCTGGCTTGCTCAGGACAAGGCTGGGTACAGCTATGCACTTTGTGCTTGCAGCAGGAAAAGAATGTCATACCAAGGCTGAGTACGCTGACCCATGTCATCTATACAGTCGCCAACACAGTTCTAGCAGTGGGAAAGAACAAACCTTGGAGAAGTAAAGCTGAGATACTGGAGCCACCTTTGACCTGGGGAACTACAGCATCAGCCAGTCCCCAAATGAAAAAAGTCAGATGTTTTGCCATTCACACCCACCCTCACAACCGATCAGCTGAACAGCGTTACACTCAAAGTCATTTCTGAAGTTTTTTCTCCCTTGTAATTCAACTTATATTCCTTCTTCTTTTGGTCTCACTAATGGGAAAATGGGAGATAAGTTTATCAATTAGTCCTGGAAGAATGCAAATAAAAGCTAAACTTTAAAAATACCCATTTACAAAACTTACAGCAAAATAGCGTGACAAATCAAGACTTAAAAACTAGTATTTCTCTGTTGTGATTTTTTAAAAAAAAATACATCATTTATTTAAAAATTGTCATAAGCTATTTTTTCTAAAATCCTTTGGCCTGCTGCTTCAGCATAGACCTGGAATGATTTGGGCCTGCTTCACACAGATACAGTGCCAAAGGCTGTGAGGGTACGACAACAACTCCCTACTTGAGTAAAACCCCACCAGTGGGAGTTGAAACCTCTCCTCTGTCAATGGGAGTCAAGGTATAAAATCTGCCTCAGAATTTATGAGAGGGTATGTCCATTGCCCTCATCCAGGACCCTTCAGAAAACCCCTGGAAGCCCCACAGGAAGGCTTTGAAAGGGAGCTGTGCTGGGGAAACACCAGCACCAGCAGAGATGCTAGCAGCTCTGCAGCCATCTGGCAGAGAACAGATCCTGGCATAACCTGCAGCTTGTCTGTAATGTTATCATTATACTATTATAACTCACTAGGCAAAAGCTTTCATTCTGAAGCAAAATAGGCTCTTGGTTATTTCCAGGGTGACTTAGAGTAAACAGGAAAGAACAGACTTTTATAGTGTTCTCCTGGAAGTTGCAAAGAGATAATTATATCAGTACTCTAACGCAGGCCAATTTTCCTGCACACGAAAAGCCTACAGATTCCAGTGTTTTAGTTCACCTGGGCCAAAGAGCTGTTGCTCAGGAAGATATAAGAGAGTTTTATTATTTTTGGTCTCCTCTGCTGAGGGTTGCTTGTGTCCATTCTGTCTATTTAGAAGCACAGAAATCATATTCCCACTACTTCCACAATTATCCTAACAAAGCTTTCATGAATTGAAAAAAAGAAGCGCCTTTGATCTCCTTATTATAAATTAAGGGCCTCAAAAAGCTTTCAGCATGTCCACAATGAAACCCTTTAGTGGCTGCCAAAGAAGAGAATGAGTCCAGGGCTTTCTTCTGCTATGGGATGATGGGGAATAGGCACTGCAAGAATGAAGTGCACAAACACAGAGAAGGCATGCTTCCTAGTCCTTATTAAGTAGGCGAAAATGTTTTCACCAAAAATACTGACTATAGAACAGCACTTGGAGATTGACTTACTTTCTTTATCTAGTTATTAAAGTATTCCTTGGTTTTACTGAAAGAATATTAAGGATTTATCAAGGGAGGGATAGGATGGGATCCCTTCCTTAATTCACTGAACTTGATATACTTAGGAGTATACTATACTGTATGTGTAGATTCAGGTAACGTGAAGTATTAATTAATTTCAGGTATTTTACTTGGAAAAATAATTAACTAAAATATTCTATTTCAAAACATTTTGCTTTCTTATGAGGACAATTCAGTTTAGTAAGTCTGTCTATAACGGTTCACTTGGAATTACCTGGAGCACATACCAGAAATACCAAACCTGTATTTCTGAAGCATCTTGCTGAATGGCAGCTGTACTCAGAACTTACACTTTCTCCTTCTGTTCCATGCTCCCTGGAGGAACACCTCTCCCGCAGGAGGGGGCAGCCCTTTATCCTGCCTGTCCCATCAGCTCGGAGCAGGGAGCTTCCTGTTCAGCGTAATTCCTCTGCACAGAGCACACACTCACAAAGCAAGCGCCAACATTAGCACGTTTGGGTAGAACATGCCTCACTCTGTATTTCACACAGTGCTTAGCACCGAAGGGAAATTATCTCAGCTGGGGATTCTAGACGTTACTGTAACATCGACAAAGAATAATAATGATATTTATAAAAGCAATGAGGCTTTTACATGAAATGCACTACATCAGTGCAATCTCTTATGAGAAATTAGTTCTTTTCCGTGGGAGAACTTCTAGACCTCCACTTAAGTCTGAAAGATGATGCAGCTACTGCAGATGGAATATGTCTTCCTTAACATCCTATTATTTACGAACATTAATGACCAGATGATAATTGGACAACTATTTTTCATAATTTAGATTCTTAATCCATTTGTCATTTGAATAGAAAATAGAATTAATTTTTGAATACTTATAATAATCATTAAACTGAGCATAAATAGCACAGAAATGATTAATTCTGAAGAAAACAAAATTAATAGAAGGTAGCAAAAATGCTTACTAAAATATGAATACAAATATTTTACACCACATTAACACAACTGCACATGACATACAACTTCAATACAACTGAATCAAAACATTAAAAGAGGTCGTAACATTGTATGGGTGTGTTTGTATTTTTTGCTATTCATATTTCTTTTTCTTCTCCCCTGAAATATCCTGTGGATGATTAAATAAACAAACTAACTGATGTTAGTCTAGTCGCCCCTGAACTTCAGTGAAAGCATCTTACAGAGAAATTTAACCCACTTTCTATCCCCAAAACATTTCCAGCCCCATTTTCTGTAGAACGCTGCTACCCACCATTACCTGACCTAACTGACAGTCATAAACCACAGCTGTAACCAAAGGCCCCCTGTAATCCCTAAACCTCCTCTAACATCTCCATGAGGAACAGCACACAGGGAAAGGGACTGACTGACCCAGGGGGAGAACTGACTACCTCAATACAGGCCAAGGAGAGATTTCCTATTATTATCAAACAGTGAGTGGACATTTATGACTGCTTTAAATGTATACAGGGAGTACTGAAACAACAGTATTTAGGATTTTTTTTCCCTGAATTTTCATAATTTGCATTGAAATACTTTATGCTTTATTCTATTTCACTTTGTTAACTTATACAGTAATTTGAGTCATATTGAATTTAATGGACAAAAGCAAGCTTTCTTCCTGGAAGCCTGCAAAAAGACTAAAGGTTGTACTTAGTCACCAGAATTCTACATTACTAAATAAAACAGGCTGCAGGAAAATGTGAAATGATCTTTCTCTAATTTCAATGAAAACTCCAACAATAATCACAAATTTTGATGGGAATACATGCTATTTCCCATTCTATTGTATCCATGTTACTCTGAAATGTTTCTTACACTATCTTTTCAAGCTTTCAATAAATTTTAATAGAGATAAGGAAGAGTCATTACAAAATATACTTTGAGCACTTCAGTACAGTAGATCACAGTGTTATTTAAAATATAAATCAAAATGTAGAAAATTATGAGTAAAAAATAGCAAGTTCTCCTCTTACAAATATTCTTAGGTATTACAGATAAACACAACACCTGGAAAATGTTTTGTCTTCACAAAACAGGAGGAAATTAGTCAAATTTCAGTCAGAAAAATATTAAAAAAGATAAACATCATGTATTCTAAGTATCCTTTTCAAGATACACAGATTAAGAACAAATGGAATGCACTTCTAATAGCATTTTTACAGAGATAATCTTTTTTTAAATGAATAGGCTATTGACAGAATTGGATACTTGAGTTCAAATATTAGTCAAAACAAGGTTCAAGACATCGGATTTAAATAACAGAGACAACAATATTAAGGCCATTAAAAGTCAATGAAGATATTTAAATCAATCAGCTGTTTCACAGGCAGCCAACATGAGGAATTTAGATTATGCATAATGCTCCCTTTCTAAAACCCGCTAATATCAATTGCAAGGCTCCTACTGACAACAGTGCTCAAATCAGTGAGCAATCATGCTACTTCACTCTGAGTAAGCAGCAAATGATGAAGTAGCCCGACTGAGAGAAAGGCATAACAACCAAAAATTCAATTTTAAACTGAATCCAAAATACTGAGGCACTCAAAGAAAACACCTAGTCAAAGAGCAGTGCTAATATTTGCAATCTCATTCAACACGTCAAAATAAATCCCCTCCATTTAGTAACGGAATACACAGAGCACTTCCATCAAACAAGACTTTGCATGCCCAGGTTAAAGACTGTTTCAGGTCCAGTGAAAAATCAGCATTACCTTTTCTTTTCTTTTCTTTTCTTTTCTTTTCTTTTCTTTTCTTTTCTTTTTTCTCCTTGCCAGAACACAGTGAAATTGGTAGGGTTAAAATTGACAATGTTCTGCCCTGAGCTAGAAGACTACCCCAAACTGTACAGGTATTTTACTCACTGGGTGACGAAACGCAACTGACAGATCTAGAACCGCTGGATGATGGCCCCAGCCTCCCCAGACACATGGCCACGCCCCCAGCACACCTTCAGCAGAAGAAGGACGCTGCACTGTGTGCCTTGGCCACCATCAAGCCATCCCCACACCTAGCACTAGGCAGTCTGCACATCTACGAAGAGCAAGCAGCACGGTACTGCAGAGAAGTAAGCCCCACCAGTAATAATGTCATGTTAACAGCTGCCATTCCTGGAATTATCTGGCAGCTTTCTCACAGCCACCTATGGTCCTAGTCCCATAACCTCTGCCATGATGCTGTACAAATAGAGTAGAGCTGGTACACAAATGGTGAGCCTCTGATAGCACAGGAATATACAAACATCTGTATTAGAGATAAAATTTACATGCCTTGTTGAGAAACTGAAAGAGCCCAGAATGCCTACCAAAAACACCTCCGTTTTATCAGTGCCACCAGCTGCCCAAGTCATTCAGCACCTGCACAAAGAGGTTACATAGATCCTGCAACTGCTATAAAAACAGAAAAGAATCACTCACTCAGCTTTGCCTTACTCCTGAAAAGACAGCAACTTAAATACAAAGGAAGAGGTCCTAGATAAAGACAGACAGATGAGGGAGCGCATTATGGATCACAGTGAAAACCAGCAATATGGTGATGATGGCCACCTAGCTTCCCTCAAGCTGTATGTATGCATCATGGCAGAGGGGCATTGTCACTAACGATGGAAGAACACAGGGAAGCTTTAGAGATTATTTTTGGTACTCTACCTGGTCACATTGGTAGGAGTGATGCTGGAAGAAATACAACAATGTTTTGAAAAACTACTAAGTGGAAGGACAAGGTGCCGTGATGAGCAGTTAAGCAGTGGGTATCACATCCGTAGGGGATAAGAAATGACAGAACATGTCAAGACAGACTGTGGAAGACCAAGAGAGAGAGTGAGGTAATTCAGAAGGGGTATTAAGTTGAAAGGGTGAAAAAAAGATATTACATAGTCAAATTGACAAGCTACAGGTAAGTGTATTCATCTCAAAGATATGAAATGATGACAGTTCAGGCAGGAGTCTTATGGCTACATAAGAAAGGCTGTCTTTAAAGTGCTACATATAAATAATCAAAAATATTTCTGTTTTTAAAGATGAAGCTACAATTTTTGTCAAATTGAGTAGAATTCTCGCAGCTATTTCTCCTACCACAAGCAGGGCAAAAGTCTCTCTGCTACTGCTAGAAGACAACAAACACAGTTAGAGATGCAGAGACCATCCTATGCCCTGATCCAGAATGCAGCTGGCAGATCAACCTCAGGCAACTTCAAAGCATCTGTTTTTTCCTCTCAGAGCTGCTCTCCTGTAAATCATCTAGTTGAGACTCAGACAGTCTCTCAGTCCTTAACATAAATCTGTATATGTTCCCGAATGTTTTACCTTTTGTTTCACCCAAATCTACTTATTGCCATAAGCCCTGAACTCTCCATCAGGTCATTTTTTTGGAGTTTTTCACTCCCATATTTTTCACCACAAGTCTCAGAAACTTACATGTAACAACTGCAACTGGATTATCTCCCAGGACCTGAGCTGGCTACATTCATACTTGAGCTGTTTCTCAGGAATGCTAAAGTGGAACAATTTATATCATTGTTCTTTGGTGTGGGTTCAACAGGAACAAGTTAACTCTAGCGCCATTTCAACCTTTTCTCAACTATATAATTCCACCACTTCTACATGGTTACTATACATATATGCATAGTTATGAATATGTAAGTAATATTGAGCCTTACTTTTTTTTCTTTTTTTTTTTTTCTTTTTTTTTTTTTTTTCCTAATCCATCCAACAGCCCCAGAAATAGGAAAGGAATTTTTTAAGCAGAGGTTTGTTTCACATCAGACAGGAGAGAACAGACTTGGAAAGCACAAACTGAGAAATTTGCTTTGTATACAAAACTAGCAATAGCCTGTGACAAATGAGATGGGTACTGAGTGTCCTGCTCCTGGTCACTGACAGAGCAGATGGCAAAGCTGAAGACATAAATCTGATCCTAAACTCTTTAGTCCTCCCACATTTGCCTTGTAATACTAACTATCCATCTAATGTACAGGGTTCAAAACCCTTTGCATGTGTATCTATGAAGAGTTAAGAAGTGAAATCTAGCCAGGGCTGGCCAGCACCAGGGTACATTGCACTGCAACATTTGTGACCTTCTCACCGTGGCTATGGACTGCTGAAGCAGTTGACACGAAACAACATTCATGGTGTAGGTTACTGTCATTACTAAGTGCCACCAAGTCCAAGCCTTACTAATATTTTTACCTCAACAGCCCTCAATATAGAACTGAAGAACAGACAGCTCTGTGCAGCACAACAGAAATTAACATTTTCAAACTGACCTTAGAGCAGTACCTATATGAAGGCAAAGACACCATCCAGGCCTGTTCCACAAATGTCGTGCACTGTGGATAAAATCTACACTAGGCAACAACTTCATTTTTTTAAGTAGTTATTTGGCTGCAGCAAGGCACATGGTTGACTAGGATTTTGTATTACTCTTGCTTAATACTTTTCTAAGGAGAAAAATGAAAAAATAAAAAAAATAAAAAATAAAACAAACGAACACCACCACCCCATAAAAATGCCCCCAGGAAAAGATACTTACTTTTTCAACAGCATTTTGACCCCCACAGCTTTAAGCTTATGACCTGCTCTTCCAGAAATCTTCCCACCTTCATGAAAAAGAAGTAATGTGATTCAGCACTTTAAATTTCTCCTTTACCTTCAGTTTACCTGCTCTGTTGAGACGCAATTTACAGTTCTGCTAGATGAAAGTGAAGTTCAGAAAGAAAAACATGGAGTTGCTAAGAAAGCTGCTAAGCTAATTTTTGCCTGCAGCAACAATCATAAATCTACTGTAGAATTAGGCTAAATCTTAACTCTTTCACCTGCAAAACTATGTGGGGAAAAAAAAAATTGCAAAGCCACGTTCAAAACAAATGAATTGTGTTTTTGTGTTTCAGCTTTAAATTTCTCAAAAATGGGGCTTATCCATATTAAGTCCTGCAGTCATAAATGAAACACAAAGTTTTGATAAAGATACACAAGCATGCATGTATGTAACATGCTTATGCACAACATAACATGCTTATGCCCAACTTAAATGTAACATTTAGACCTAATGATGAGTAATTTATAATGTGAAGTAACTGCCAATCAAATTACTCCTTTCTTCACTACAGTGAACATGATATATTTAGTAGTTAGCAACATGGTAAGTGAAAATTAATTAGTAATCCTGGTCTTTACTGATAGACAAATAGATTTTTGGGTTGTTTCCCTCAGTCCTTTTCATTCCACATCTAATCATAGCAAGGCACAGCCTTCTTTCTAAACTTCATTCATCCCTAAAATCTGTTGGTTTGGTTTATTCTTCTTTTGGCTAATATGGAGCAAGGCAGAACTGCCCAAACATAATCACACATTTTAAAATCGTTTCAGCAGGTCCTTTCATCATGTTAGAAATTACCTTGCTTTTTGAGAGAAGCCCAGTTTTTATTTTAGCTCAAACACTACGTGATGATTACACACAAGCATCTACTTAGAAGTACTGTCAGGCAGGACAACTTTGCCCTTAGAGAAAACTGGTAATTGTCTTGTACAGGTTTGACTGTGGGCAAAAACTGAACAAAGGGCCCTATGTGTTTGATAAGCAGCTGGTATTTTGGAGATGTTCTAGTTTACTAAAATAATACTTCTGTAACACACATCCTCTGAAAATCTGAAATCCAGAGAAAGCAACTAGGCTGTTAGATGAAGCACAGATGATGGAGGCTTTTTTTATTTATTACAGAGGAACTGTGAAAGGAAATCCCTGCATGCCTATTAAGTCTTTGTCATGCTATAGAAAACAGCCAGAATTCTACCCTGTTACTCCTCACACCTTAGAAAACTAAAGACCTGAGAGTAAATAGTTTTAGAAGAATAGAAATTTTACTGGAGGTTTTCAAATTTGGACCCGTTTCTAGTTACCTTCGTTGTCCGATGGAAAAGAAAATTTAAAGAAATAAAGATTTGATCTGAATAGCAACTTCACAGCTGCTTTTGTTAGTATGATTGTGCAAAAGGGATGAACAGCCCACTTCCTTGTCTTCCTTGTCTTCCTTGTGGATATGGTTTAGTGGGGACTGTTAGTGTTAGGTCAGAGGTTGGACTTGATGATCTTGAGGTCTCTTCCAACCTAGAAAATTCTGTGATTCTGTGGGCTTCTACTGTTACTGTTAAACACTGAAAGAAACCACCCAGAAGTGGCTATGTTCTCACTGCTAATAACAATCCAACAAGCCACTAGAAAACAGCGTTGTCTGCCCATTCACAGTTCAGTGACAAGCTATCTGCATTTACCCTCTGCTTCTTGGAATCTCTCATTTCCACAGTAAAAGTTTCCAAACACAGTAAGAGCAAATAAACATTTCCTTCTTGGAAATGGAAGTACAGCTCATTAGCAGGCAATGGAAGCCAGCACACTCTTTGGGGACTGCAGATCAAACCTTCTTTCTGCTTCCTAGTTCCAGCAGCAAATGAATGTTCATGTCTTCTTGTTACTTGCTGCTGAGACTAAGCTCCATGCCGATCCTCAGTGCTCATGGAGCAGTTCTGAGAACTGATGGCAGAGCTATAATTGAGGCAGACTGCAGAAAACTACTACATGAGAAACCAGAGTAGAAGGAGCAATGAGGTCTCCATTTCTTCTGCTAGCTTTTACCGACTTAAGCTATAGTTGTCTCTGCAGACATGGCATGGGTCTTTCAGCTACTGTCAACTTGGCTTCAAGGATGTCTCATCAAAATTAAACGGCAGCTTTTTCCCTCTAGTTTTAGGTTGACATTCCAAGAAACCCCACCTTTGTGCAAAACTCTTTCAGGCTCTGAAATAAAAGAACCCGAACTGTAGCAATAGCAGGTCTCCTTGGATATAAGCATGGACAAAGCGGAGCAGTGGCATTAAAACATACACTTGGAGCAAAAGAACTCAAGTTATGGGAAATCACTGAAGTTGTGAAAAACTGAAGTCTTCCACAAACTTTTCTACCATCTGTGTCTTGATTCTTCATATACTTTACAGGCTAGTATTGTACTCAATTCTGTCATCAGTGTCAGTCTGATTCCTCTGAACTGACTGTCACAATCACCCAGGTGTCCTAAAACAAAACCTAGTGCAAGATCACAGGTATTTCCTTCTGGCTCCCTCCCTAAATGGCACTTCTTTCCATATCCATTTGGATTACCCCAGTTGCTAACACAAGGAAATTTCAAACAGGCTGCAAAGAGACATCAACTTTTTCTCTCAAACAAGCACAGGAGAAAAATTCTGATCTTCACAGCATCATAGGATCTCATTTATACCCAGGCAAATGAAAAGCCAGTCACAAGGAAGACAGGCACTTTAAAGGTAACTTTAATTCTTTCTCAGAGCACCTTACCCCTAGATGCCAACCTTTCTCCCCAAGGCACCGTTTTTGCCAAGCATGAGAATGTCTTTCGTCAGACTCTGCCTTTCATCACTGAACAATCCTTTACTATCACCTGTTCAGAAAGGGCCTCACACTTTGCTAAGACAAGTTAGAGCCTTGCTTTTTTGATTCCACTAGAAAAACTGAATGATTCTTTGCACTGGTTTTAAACTGAAAAACAAAGGATTCTTCCTGTGACCCCAAGGCGACCTGGGATGTCAATACTGACCTTTATTCCCCTCCTACGCTGTTTTTTTCTGAGTGGGAAGCAATTAAAAAAAACCAGGCAGCTTGCCTTTTCTGAAGGGGAAGCATAGTGTGTCATCAATGATGAATCAGGTATTGATACAGTTTCCTTGATTTTAAGCATCAAGCAGGAACAAATCACACTAGCCACAAGTGCTGCAGTGGCATGACACACTTTTGCACAACACTCTTGGGCAAAAATAGGCACACCAACTTGGACAAATATGGAAAACTACTATCACCTTCAGTCAGACATGACCAATTGGACTTTGGACTTTGATTTGTTTGGTCTCTGAAAGTGAGAAAACAGCCACACTGGTTTTCCTGGCATTGAAATGCTTTGTCAATCAAAGAAAAGTTTTACTACTTGTTCTGGCTGGCTAGCACAAAACCCCTGAAAGACTTAAACCTATTGTTTAAAGAGCAAGAACAAAACACATCTTATCAGTGTTTGCAGATTGTATGGTTTGTAAGATTTTCATCTAGCTTAATTTTAATTAATTTCTTTATCTTCCTCAAAGCTATCCAGATAGTACAATTTTCAGGTTGGTTGGTTGGCAGGGACTGTAAACACCAAACATACAAATACTTTGATCCATTCTATTTCCCATCGAACTTTCATCCTCTGCCTATAAATGAGTAATGTGCAAACAAATTGCTTGTGTCTACAGCAAGTTCTGACACCTGCAGGCTACGTGAACTGAAATAAGGAACGCAAATATCAAAGGGAAGACACTTGATAACCTTCATGGGTTTTCATCAGCCCTTGAATCAACTGTTTTTACGTGAACTGAGCAATGCTGTCCTTTTTAATCTAGTCTATATCAAGCTTTTCATAAATTACATCTATTTTATGTTCAACAATAAGACAAGGCTGAAGGATATGACAGTTTATCTGGAACATTTAAACCAGGCTTAGCCAGCTGTGCCGTTGAAATCACCCTTTAATGTGACTGCAGGTAGCTTCAACTACTACCCACTGAAGAGATGTCATTCAAGTCAGTATCTACCTAGCTACCAAATTCAGGATTCTGCACAAATACCTTGTAGGCATTTCTCTTCTTTTATTGAAACAAATCTGTACTGACATCTAAGGAAAGCCTACCATCTGTTGGGAGCCAGTGAACCCTTATTATTCCTTATCTGAGATGAGCAGGCATTTAAAGGTCATTTTATTCCCGAATGTTCTTCAGGTTCCTTTCTTTAGATAGCAAAGCAGAGACCTTGTCAGCAAGAAGGTCAAGAACAGTCAAATGAATACTCTTAATATTAGTGGAATAATTGAGTCTAGAATATAATAAGAAAGCTTGACACCATTAAAAAAAAGGCAGGGGAGGAAGGCCAAGAAAATTTCACTTTTTTTTTTTTTTTTTAAATCATCTGTAAAATGAGTCTCAGAGATGTGAAAAATAAAGAAATGAAGTAACTGAATAAAAACCGTCATTATTTTAGCCATTGAAAGGTACAACTTGAGGAGAAAAAACTGTGTGGCTTGGACTTTGATCCTCTTAAATAAGCCCAAATCCACACCCAAGAGGACACGGTAAATGATCATTCACACAAATATTACTGAGGTTGCTGCTGGTTTGCTGTTATCTGAAAACCTCCTCCTGAAATTTTCAGTTTTGATTGCACTAGTTTAGGCTGTGCTAGTTAGTCTCCATTTGTTTTCAGCTGCTCTGCCCTTTATTTAGGAGGGTGTCTTTATTACTGTCTTATACAAACTGTATCCTAATTTAGTTTGTCATCAATATGAAATACTGAAGTATTATTTATAAAGCTCATCATGAACATCTTGCAAACTACACCAAGCTACACAGCATGTGCTTAAATAACTACGACATACAGGGCACTACATAAGCTTTATTTTCTTGCAATAGCAGTGACAAAGAGGTGAAGCATCTTTAGAAGTAAACAGTGAACCACAAGGTGAGGCACTACTGGAAGGTAGGTGGGATGTGACTTGATGCATTTATTGACTTACGTTCTGTGAATAGGTTATGTTCAACAATGGGGATGCTCAAACAGTATTAGCTGGTAATAATCACTGAATGATGATGTTCTGAATGGTATTTGTTTTCTCCTATCTGTTAGGCAGTATTGGTCACTTGCAATCCTCTCTAGCACTTTATTTAATAAGCAGATTGGGAGGAAAAAAAAGAAAACAAAAATCAACCTTTCCCCTGAATGTAACTGCTTACTGCAGGCTAAGTCCCCACCACATTCCCATGGCAGGATTAGGTAGCATCTCCTATTGCAGCTGAACTGCATGGGAATGGTTATTAGGTACACAGCAGCTCACCAGACAGCACAGCTGAGCTTGATTATCAAATGAGAATTTGACCTAGTTTGCCACACTTTAGCATTCTATATTCAAACAGCATAGTAGTAGCTACTATGCAAATCACTGCCAGAATATATTTTCATGAAAATGCTTTTTAATCTTCATTTTGATTATGCAAGTTAGATAAACCCTAAGTGAGAAAACACTCGACTCTCACAGCCCACAGTAAACACTCTACACTTAATTTCCATGAGGCTGTGACTGGGTTCTCCTGAAAGGAAGGAGTTTGCTTTTCCCAGCACCGGAGCAGTAGAAAGAAGAAGTATAAGCAGATGATATGAAACGATAAAGAGGATTTATCCCCTATGGATTTTTAGAACTTTCCGTTTTCTGTGACACTGATGACATTATACAGAAAGCTATTTTTCACTAAAATGACAACTTTTAACACCCTCTCTCATGGTGTGCATCTAATTCAAGAAATATCAAGGAACACTGGAACTGGAGTCCAAGACTCTGCTTTTCACGCTAAGCCATACACATCTACCTCCCAGGAACTATCTGGGCTACAACTGAAGCAACAGCACACTTATAGCAGAGCTATCTTGTGCTTCACAGAGAACACATTCAGGTCTTACTGGGATACTGTACCAGCTTAGCTTCACCCCTACCACACATGCTGGTGTTCATGCCCCACAACACATGCTATAAATAATCACATTCAGACATTTGGTGTGGAATTGTAATATGCCATTTTCAAGATAGTTAAATTATGACTCAAAGTTACTACATAGATTTTCTGACATGGAAAATATTTGCAAAATAATGCAGAAAAGTCTTTAAGGAAGATTTAAGTCATTCTTTATCCTAGCAGAGAGATCTGATTTTTTTTTTTTTTAACGTTTTTAAGTTTTCTGAATGAATGTTGCTACTTTAGATGAGTATTAATGACACAGTGCAAGCAGGATTTGGAAGCCTTTTTAGGCTTTGGAATTATACAGTGACAATCTGTGGAAATTAAACTGTGGAAGACTGGAGCAAGGCTCCTTGTGCCACTGAATTTCTACTGTGAAGCTGAAGCAAGGATCAGCTGGATGAGAGTGAGCAGAGAGCACTCAGAATTAGTGGTAGGCTTCTGTAGGGCTTGCAGAGAATAACAGACTTAGGATTATGCAGTAAAATGGCTGGAAGTTTACTGTATGCATACATTTGTTCCATTTCCTTCCAATACTAAAAAATAAAAAATTTAGTTGTCACAAATATCAGGTTGTGATTATTACTGAATCCACCAACTCGACTGGGCTCATAACTGCAGTGCTACCTGTAACTACCCTGACCTGTAACACCATAATATTTATGGAAGAATTTCAAATAAAATATTTCATTTTCAGATATTTCATTCACTATGCAGCAATTATTTCCCATAATGCAGACGTACTGAAACAAAACGGAACATTTTTCTACACTGAACTCGAAGGAACCAAACCTCTCTCTTTTCCTTTCACTTCCGTTTTTCATTTTTGCTTCTTCTGAGCAAGCTGGTGCACTCAAAATGTTTCAGGAGAGACAAGAAAAATGTCCACACCATGCTGAAGTCCCCAGATCCAGGATGCTGGCTGTACTGGCCATAGATCACACTACCAGGTGCTGACAACGTTCTGCCAGTTTCAACAGTTGTCTCTAGTCCTGCTCTGTATCATCTGCCATGTGTTGCCTTAGAGTGAATCCTCATTCTGATTTCCTGCCTAATTGCTCAATTCAGCATTCATTTACTAGTAGAGTCTCTCTGCCAGAATACCATGTGTTTTTTCATCATTCTGCTTCACTGACAGAACTGGTTGAACAAACAACTATCCATAATTCAGTCACATTTCCATACCTAAAATGCCAAGTTCGGTCCATGGTCATATATAAAAATCCTAATACTAATTGTTTGTAAATATTTCTATCACAGAGCAGTAGAAATACACCAACTCCGATCTTTCTGCAAGTTCAAATAAATTGTAATTTGGTACTATAAATGTACTGGTCGTTATCTGCTACTCATTTGAAAATCTTCCGTTCTGTTAACCCCATGAGAGTACAGACAGACACAGAAACCCTTAGGGCCAACTGTACAAATGCAAACAGTGCAGTTAAGGTGTGCCATCTAAAATTGGTTTTGAATGAATGATAATATCCAATCGTAGGCACACTTCTTTGAGAAGGTCCTTAAATATTTTTTAATGCTCTCCAGCGTTTCTTGTCCACACCAAATATGCAACAATCAAGTCTGAAGCTGCCATGAAAACAAAACTCCCATTGATTTCAAGTGTGATACAGACTTTTATTGAGAACAAGATGCTTAGCTCATCAAGTTCAAACCCTTAATCCAGAAATTAGATAATTTCCAATCAGAACCTAGTAAATACTGAAATGCAGCTCCCGTGTGCAGAGTAACCTTCTGTACTTAGTATGTTAAGAACTAACAGCTGCAGTATGAATCTCAGGAAAAATCATTATTTGTTTTCCTAAGGCCAAACCATGATGCCACAGACGGAAGCAGACTGTGAACTTAACTTTCCTGCCCCTACATTCCAGATCCTTCCAAAAGAAAACCTGGAGTTTTGTAAATGGAGTAACCAACATCAGAAGTACCTGAATACCAAGGATAATTCCATGACCCTCCACAGTTAGATTTCCATAAGCCTACAAATAGCTTGTTCTACAGGGTTCTCTTAGTGATCTCAGCCTAGTTTCTTCAGAGAAACTGCACCGAATAAAGGTGAATGTATTTGCCAATGCTGTACTTGTAACCAAACAAAACTGCGAAATGGACTGCTAGTGCGGATGGATATATCTCAATTAACCTTAAGAATAATCCATCTTAATGAGTTTGCACATGTTCATCCCTTCTCTTTGTGAAGAAAAATTATACAGAAACACACGTTTTTGCTACATATACTTTAAAGACTGGAATTCTTATCCATCCAGTTGGATACCAGGTTATTTCCTTGAACACCTTCACGTTTAAGATTCTATTTACTGTACTTGAAAAACTAAATTCATTCACAGAACACTTATTTACCCTGCTGTTGTGAGAAAACCCAGACCATTTGCTTTTGCATCATTTCCTCTGTTTTCTTGCTCAATATTGCTGAGGGAGCTAGCTAGTATCGTTTCACTGCATGGCTACTTTCAATTACTTTTGAAAGGTCACGGTGACTTTGAGAGGACTGGAAGAAAGCAGATGTTAGTCCTTTCTTCAAGAAGGGCAGGGACGAAGATCCAGGAAACTATAGGCTGTTTATTCTCACCTCACTCGCAGAGAAGGTGATAGAACAAACACACCTGGAAGCCATTTCCAAACACAGGAAGGACAAGAACACAACCGTGAGTAGTCAGCATGGGTTTCCAAAGATGAAATCATGTTGGAATAACGTGGTGACCTTCTATGATGAAGAACAATGGCTCAGTAGATGAGGAAAAGCAAACGTTGCTCATTTTTATGTTATCAAGGTTTTCAACACCGTCTCCTGTGACATCCTCATTGACAAATTGCTAAAGTACAGACTACTTAAGTGGAGGGTGAGGTGGACTGAGGCCTGGCTGAACAGCCAGGCTCAAAGGGTTGTGATCAGCAGCACAAAGTCCAGATGGACCTAAGTCACTAGAGGAATACCGTTTAACATCTTCATCGGTGCTGTGGATGATGGGACAAAGGACACTCTCAGCAAACCTGCAGATGATACAGAACTGGGAGGAACAGCTGGTTGTGCAGCCTTGCATAAACACAGGCTGGAGAAGTGGGACAACAGGAATGTCAGTGAGTTCAAATGGAAAGGCCAAGCCCTGCATCTGGGGAGGAGTAACCCCCTACACCACTACAGGCTGGGGCCTGAATGGCCAGAAAGCAGCTTTATAGAAACATGGGCACACTGGGGAGAGTCCAGCAAAGGACTGATGGGGGAGAAAAGAAATTAGATTCTTCTCAGTGGTGCGTAACAACAGGTCAAAAAGTAACTTCTATTTAGATTTTCATTTAAACATCGGAAAAAGCTGTTTAATCCAAGGGTGATTGAATGCTACAAAGAGGTTGCCCAAAGAGTGCTGAAGAGCCTCCATTCTTAGATATATTTAAAACAACAACAGCCTGAAGTACAGCTGATACTGATTTAAACAGGACGGGTGGACTAGATCTCCAGAGGTTCCTTCCAACCTCAATGTTCTGTGAAAAGCACAACAATGGGGCAGCCCATTCAGCTTTGTCCAGAGAATGATTGGAGAGACAGCTCTGAGTACGCTAAGAGGAAAGCGATGTACTAAACAACATTTGTTCTGGCTAGCGTAACAAGTCTGGCATAACTACATTGCTGCCTGACAGTACGAACACCAGCCAAACCCTCCTCTGCTTCTGGCTGTTCTGTCAAAAGCAGAAAACTTTCCAACTAACTGAAAACATATCAGTGAACTGAAATTCTTCTCTTCCTAATAAGGAAGACTGCTGTACAGACTAGGAGGTGCCAATTCAGAATTTTGTCTTTAACAGAAGTTTCCACTAGATTATAGCGAAATCCCCAAACAGGAAGATTCAAAACAATTGCATTTATCTTGTCAGTCTTTTCTTTAGGGCATCTTAAGCCACAAAAAATTCAGCCCCTGGCATGAATATTCCAATGGTCAAGTCACCAGTATTCAGCCTCTGATATAGCTATTTAGTGGATGGATCATACTGAGCCTTCAACTTTTCCTTAATTCTTTGAATGTCCATTTAAAATAAATTCAACCGCCACTCCACAGAGGGTTGCCAGAAGCCAACTCCAGAGAAGTCGATAGATGCCTCTCAAGACACACTAACAAGGCCAAAATCTGCAGCCCTAAACAAAGGTTGTGAACTGGGAAATGCTCAAAACAATATTTTAAAAACTATCAAATATTAAAACTTTCTGAAATACGAATTCTAAACATAGGGCATAACACAAAACATTTAAACGACCCTGAAGTACTACATAAAGAGAGAGGTTAAAAATGTTCTGTCAGCTTAGTCTGCATTTGCAGAAGTTGGGATTTTCCTTCTATCTTACAGAACAGCTAAAAGGAAAGTTAGGAGAGAGAGCAAAACAAGAAGCACAGAAATTTGAAGAAATAACTGCATTTTGTCTCAAGATTTTTTCTTTAGAATGTCTATGAAACTTACCATTTATTATGTTTAGTGAGTTGTTTTTAAAATTCATAGCTTTTCAAACACTAGCATGTTTCTTCATCACAAAATCTCCAGGTTCATGTTTACACATTTTGCTAAAAATGTAACAGAGTATTAGATAGCCACAATTACATTGAATTTGCCAACGTGAAGTTTGTAAATCTGCCTGGTGGTTGTGGCAGGGTTAAAATGAGGAAGCAACTACCTCTTTTTTGCTAAGACCAGTATGTGTTTGACATGCCATTGTATGAATATTAGGAGAGATTTTTCTAAACTATCATGTCATTTAGCACCATCCCACAATGATCTTTATACTCCCACTGACAGTTTTCAATACCCTTTATTTTGCGTTATACAGACTATTTTGTTTATTCAGCTCACATGTACAGGTCCCGAGAAATACATAAAACTAATGGTATATGAAAATATTTTAAAAACACGTTGCATCACCTGAAAGCAATTTACAATAGCAAAATTACATGTAGATACACTAAAAAATTCTTACCTTGGATTATGGAAAAGGTTGCGTTTCAGTTGGTTAATGCAGCTGGACTTAAGATTAAAAAGTAAAATACTCAACTGAGGACCTGAGAATCATAGACAGAAGAAATTACTTCTTACCTATGACAGTTAATTCAGGCATGCTGGGAGCAGACAGGCAGTAATGACAGGTGCAAGGCAGGGCCTATCTTGTGCTGCAGTTCTATCTCTCCCTCCCTGCCTGCTGCTGCATTTCTCTGCATCTCTCCAGAGGCATGTCTCTCATCCTAAGAATCCTTTCTCTACTTAGACACAACAGTTTTCTACTCCCTGGAAACAAACAAACAAAACCAAAAACACTTAGAAACAAACATCAGTGTGATGAATCCATAAACATGTATTTGTCCTGTAGATGACCTGGTTACTCTCCCAGAAAAAAAATGGTTTGGGTGAAATGTCAACCTTCAATAAAATAGACATATTTTCACAAGTCATCGTAGGAATCAGTTACATTTACAGCTGTTTTTTTTTTTTTTTTTTTTTTTTTTTTTTTTTTTTTTT
>NC_048898.1:5252856-5368654 GCF_011077185.1 Oxyura jamaicensis
TGGAAGAAAAAGCCTTCCAAGTGGACCTCCAAGATTTAAATCATTTTGCACTGCCTGAGCTCTCTGCTCCTTCATGACAGTGCTTTACAAGAATGAAAGAATTTCAGGTTTTTTGTTCTCCATTGGTTGGAAATAAGTGACATATGAGAAACATTCAGATCCTCAAGCAAAAGTTTGCATCTTTACTCATGTAAGATCACGGAAATTGAAGCAAGAAAAGGGTAGGGGGTTGCTTATTTGTTTGGAGCATGCTGTTTAAGAAGGAAGCAGTATCTGTCATCAGCCTGAGGAAGGAATAACACAACATGCTGTTTAAGAAAAAGGCAGTACCTGTCATCAGCATGAGGAAGCAATACTGATATCAGCTAACTTTTTATTTATGTGAGCTGTATTTCTTTTGAACTAATGTTTTGTAACACTTCTTCATTTTTGACTCAAGCAATTTATCAAAACTCAGGATCCTGACAGTTATTTTGATCAGGAAGAGGGTATCACCATGTCGCCAGGTAGTTTTCTGATGAAATCATGTTTACTGACATAGGATGTATGAAGTTCTGTTACCATGAACACAGGATCAAACAGCAAAATCTGTCATTACTCTCAGCGTGAAGCCTTGTCCAGCCCCAAATCAGACACAGCACACTTTCTTCAGTGGCACAAACCCAACAATCCCTCTAGTTTTTGCTCCTCAGTATGCTCCAGTTCTGTGATGTACTTTGCTACTACTCCCAGATGTTATTTCGGTACAACCCCTTCCTCTTAACCTTGCTGACATTAAAACAAAAGCCCCATTTGATTGTGTAACTAAAGCCTTGCACATCCCTCCCTTTTGGATGAAGTCTGCTTGGAGATTTCTGCCATTCACTCTACAAAGCAGCTCGCATGCTAGAGTTGCTCACTCTGGTTTTAACATTTGTCCCAGCTCACAAGTTAAAAATTGTGATGGGTATTATATGGAATCAAACAGTTCATATCCTCACCTCACCCTGAGCATGTTTGCAGTATTCTAGCTGGAACAGCCATCCCTCAGATCAGAGACCGCAAGTGAACAAGGTTTCAAACAGAATACAGGAAAAGCTAACAGAGTACCACAGAAGGAACAGTTCTGGAAAGGAAGACACTGACATAGATTTAACAAAACCATAATAGGAAGTTCAGTCTGATAAGTGATTGTATTCAAAAGGTTAAAAAAAGACTGACTTTTACTGACTGATGAGGCAGCGGGAGAGAATAGTCATGGAGAGAAAGAATAGTCATAGAAAAGTCATGTCACATCGGCAGTACTCGAGGCACCCTGCTTTCTGGTCTTGTGTACTAACAGAGGTGTTGGGTATCTCTCAACTCCCATCTCTAAAAACCTTCTGGCCAGCCTTCTCCTGAACACCTCCAGAGAAGAGAAACATCAGGACTCCTGAAAGATGTTCCCTTTTTACATTACCAGTTAGAAAGCTTTTCCTAACCTTCAACCTGAATTTCTCTTCAACATTAAACATTGCTTTGCTGTTCTGTCCCAGATATAAAAGAAGAACAATGAGCTGCAACCCTCTGCACTAAAGATATTGCCAATTGGGATACCATTATCCCCGGTCCATTTTCTTTCCTTTATGTTAAGCATAACCACTTCTTTCCAACTTACTTGTCACTTTTCCCAAGATCCCTCCAATTTGCACACCACCTTATTACTCAATGAATTATGTGGTTTTGCAAGAACACTACATTGCTGACCTATATTCATCTGCTGTCCACACAAAGATCTTTTCCTGATGTTCATGCTTCCTGGGCGGTCATTATTCTCCCTTTTTCACTCAAGCTTGTCCCTCATCTCTCCTAGGTACAAGGCGCTTTGAAAAGCTGAACCTGATCTTGTTAATTTAGGATTTACTTTCAAATTAAGAAGGCCCTTTTGAATTCCAATTTTGTCTTCTATTGTCCTTAGAGCGTAACAGCTTGATGTCCTCTGTGCATTTGACCAATGTAACCTCTATTTCATTACCGAAGTCCTCAGTGAAAATGCAGAATAGAAACAGGGTGGTTTGGCCCCACTTTAAACACCCTCTCATTCTGGCACTAAACTACAACTACTTGTGAGTGGCTTTTAATCTTTTGTGTGCAGTATTTTCATGGTGGATATATTTCCCTGTGTTGTATATATAGATAGGAGTAAAATGTCAAAAGCTTAACAGAAGTCAAAGTATATATCCCCCGTGTACTATTATCCCTTCCAAGAAAGAAATCAAGTTAGTTTGACATGATTTGTTCTTCACAAACCCATAGGGTGGTGGTTTTATATTTTTAATCACTTCATCAGCTTCAGCAGCTGATAAATTGACTGCTTAATAATCTGTCCCAGAACCTTTCCTGGGGCTGAAAGGCAGGCTGACTGCTCCACAGTTTCTCCAGATCAGTCTATTTTTTCCCTTTATTTTTTCCCCACTTTAGAATTTTAAGTGATAACGTTGTGAAACTTGACCTCTTAATAAAATCTGTTCTACAAAAGGATAAACAAGACTAATGTCCCAGAAAGTGATCTGCATATAAAGAAAAGTACTACTTATCTGAACTATCCCCGGAGTTTCACAAAGGACCAAGGCTCATCCAGTGAATTTGCCAAAAAAAAAAGAACAACTGGGACTGCTTATTTTAGTAAGAATATGAATCAGAAGGGACGTGCTGGAAGGATACAAATGAGTGCACAGCATAAAGAAGTTAAACCAACTGCTCCAGTTAATCCTCCCTTGATGCAGAACAAGCAAGTAAGCAATAAAACCAAAAAGCACGCTTTTTAAGGATAAAAAAAAAGCCACACGCATTCTCCTCAACTTAAAAGGACAGCGTGTGGACTCTTGTAAAGCCTTGCCAACAGTCAATAGTGAGGGGAAACGCCTAGCAGAAAAGATTAGACATGGCTGTAGGTAAGAGCCAGAAGTAAACGCTAGCTTTTCTACAACACCAGTTTGTCATCTTGAAACCAAGCCAAGAGCATGGTCACAAGAAACTGCAAATAACTCCAGGGTCTCAGCACTGCTGCTGCTGCCGCACAGTGCTTGCTGTGACCACCAATGGCTCACTCTCCCACCACGTTCCTATATTCAGGCTTGCCAGCTACCTGTGATTCCTGGCTACGTGCATCTCTCCCTCTCCCCCTGCTTCCCAACAGTTTTGTTTTATGCTGTTTCATTTTTAACCATTTTGCAGCTGTATAACATCCAATCAGCCTTGACCACACTGGAGTAAATATTTCCTCCAGGACCAGTAAGTCCATGACAAACAGAGCACGCTCTTTAAAAGCTGCCAGATCTTACCTTTTCCCTCCCTGTCTCACAGCTTCCCTGTCTGGTCTGTTATTCCTATTTTCATGCGTTCACTTCCACAATCTACTTGGCCTTTTTTGCTCCTACAAATTTAATCTCTTAACTGACAAACTGTGGTGAAGGACCTATTTAGGCTGGGACTGCACATCCATCAACATTACTGCTCACTCTCCTCTTTCTCCATAGCAGGCCACTTTTTATTAGTTTGATTAAACCTGATTTTTTTTTTTTTTTTAATATAGTTGCAAAGTCCATCTCAGCCCAACTTTTATTTATATTCTCATTGTACCCCTATACTTCTTCCCACCAAGACATTATTTACTGCACACTGCTCAAAGTTTGCTCTGAAGACAGAATTATTAATTTCCTTAGGGTTTTCTATAGCACCTGTCAGGGTGATATTAGCTCTTCATATATATTAGAGGCGTTGTGAAATAAATGCCGTTTGACTAAGGATTGACTTCCCCCACTACAGACACTTCTAGGCAAAGAATGGAGGCAAAGAGTAAAATAATGCTAGTATTGCACAGGAATTGTGTGCCCACACAGGACATCTCACACGCAACTTACTGAACCACCTATCGCAGCAGTGCTGTTATCTATTCCAAGCACAGCTACCACTGACCTGATGCACAGCTGCAAGTCAGCCCTTCTGCAGAGAAGCAGACTCCAGGGTCCCTAACGATGCACCACAGAAAAGATCACACAAGCAATCCTGAGAAAGGGGCTTAGGTAACACGACTTGTTCCAGAAGAACACACTGACAAAGGCACTGAGCAAAGCCAGCTCTCCAGTGCACCACGTTCAGGGGAGCCTGCAGCACTAAGCCATCTCTTGCCCTGCCGTCTCTGGCTACACACACAACCTAGAGCACTGGTCCACTCAACATTGCTGTGCTTTGCTCTTTCGACTGCACTTTCATTCCTCATTTTTTTCGTTATCTGCTCAAGAAATAGCTTGCAACTCACTTCCATTCCTCCTTCTTCCCCCTCAGCTGCTTCCCTCCGGTCTGTGGTTATGTAATTAAAGGCACTTTCCTAATGCTCTGCAGACACGGGGCTGTATTAAGGTTGCACAAGTATGCTGAGCCCCTGACTTTGCAAACATAATGTCTTCTGTAAATTTGTGGTCACGTATGCCTATACCACAGCAGAATTAATAAATAATAATGCTTAGCAATTTCTTTACTTACTGCCTTATAAGAACGCCACAAATCCTGTGCCCTCCTTTCCTCTCACCTCTTTCTTTGCAGGCACACACCTACAGGCTGGGTGGCTTGGGGCCTGCTTTCTGTTCCGCCGTCCTGAGAGAGAAGAGAGAGCACAAGATGTTAGAGAGCAGCACAGCTCCTGCAGCTGGGACCAAAATTCAGACACTTTTCCACACACAGTCCCCACACTCCTTTTTCCACGCTCAGCAGTTGCATTTCTTTCCTTCTCCTTCAGGATACAAAAACACCATTATGTACACGACAAACAGGCGCTCAAGCTAGCGTGTGCTGTTTACACACTGATTTCTGCCCTGGTTCCAATGCTCAGCCCAGTCAAGCTCTGTCTAGCAGTCGCAGTCCTGGGACCGCAATTCACCGCTACGTGGGGATGGCCACGTTCTGAGGTGTCTCAGCTTCTGCCTGCTGATGGTCACACCATCCCCGTGTGCCCCACTGCAGCTGGGCAAGGAATTCTATCTCACCAGGACAACACAAACTACAGCATCTAACCATTAATTTGCATTAAACACTTAAGCATTAATTTAAGTATTAAAAATAGTAAAGGACAATTTTTTAAAAGGCCTGGAAAATTAAGATAAAAAAGGGGGAGAAAAATGAGCAGAAGTTATATTTGTGTAATAATGAGCCTTGTAGCAGAAAAAAAAATGCATCAAAGGCAAAGACTCTATATTGCTGGGACATTCATGGGGTGAATGTGAAGGCAATTTAGGCTCTGGCTGGAGCTAAATGTGCCCATCAGCAATCAGTGATTCAGATCACTTTGTCTGATCATCAGCCGTGGGCATCTGTTGAATAGGGATGCTGCAGTTTGTTTGTTGTGTTGTTTTCTGCACTGACCTAACGTCTATGTATTGCAACCCGTTAATATATTCAAAATTTGCAGAATAATGAGATTTAATCTTTTTAGTGCTCCAGTTCTAGCTAGAAAGGCATGTGTGTAGGAGCAACTGGCTTTTTCAAAAAATACCGAGCATTGCGTTATCAAGGTTTAAGTGCAGATTTTATTTATTCAAAATTGATTTATTTTGCTAGAGGAAAAGGGATTTCTCTGCCTGGCTCCCGTAGAGTGCGTACCCTTGAAAGATTAATGTTTGCCTGAGGAATTTTTACTTTCCTCAGCTGGTGGCTTTGCTGTCACACCACTATTTCTGAATTTCACTCACCACAGTAAGCAGGAGGGCTCCCACCTGCCCTCCCCTCCCTGTTCCCCAGCCCACCCCAACACGGGCTCTTTGAGAGGCCAGAGAGGTAGCTGGGGTGTTCCCCTCACCCCCAGGGACTCTAACAAGACCAATTCCTTCAATTTCCCAGCACAAAAAAGAAGTTTGACAGGGACTGACACTGAAAAGCAGGGCCTTCTTTGACAGCCAAGGCGCATCAAGGATCAGGCCCCACGGGAGAAGCTGCCCAAGACCTGCAGCTGGGCAAGTGGGCAGCCTCAGGCAGCTCCCAAAGATGCTCAAGTTAAGGCTGCTTGCTTCCTTTACAACCCTAATTACTCAAACCTATTCAAACCAGACAAAATGAAGGGTTTCAGAAAGGAAACAAATCCCTCATGATGAATCCCTCATGATACCTGCTTAAAATGCTTAGTTATCTCAAAAACACCTTTAGTGCCACACATCTGCTGTCAACTTCCCTCCAATTTAATCCTACCTTAGTCTGCAAATCCGAGTTTTAACATCAACGTTTTCCAGTCCACAGCTGCAGGGCTGCCCCCACCGTCAGCACACAGATAGCCCAAACCCAGAGGCATGGGGAGGGAACGGATGGCTCACGGTACCAATGTATGGTGCAGCACATGCCACCAAACTCCCAGCAGCTGAACAGGGACCTGATCTCCATCAAAATTGTGCTCTGCCAACGTTGAGCAACGCAACCTGTCTGGGCGCAATAAGTGCACTACAGCCCTGCAAAACTCCTTGATATTCTTATGGGTTCCTGATGAAATTCACCTGGTGTCAGAGTTCCTCTGTTTTCAACAGATTACAGATTAAACAGTGAGAACTGCTTCTCCAAGAAGCTGACAAGCTAGTGACTACAATGGTAAGTTGTATTACTCAGATAACACTGTTCCTAAAACACTAAATAAGAGGGCCATTTACTTTGGGATAGTGAAAATCAAACACCATAAACACCACAGAAAAATTACTTACACCGAGTCATAAACACCTGACTTCTATTTAGGGTTTGTGCAAAAGTGGAAAGTTCTTTTTGGTGGTCAAGTGGAGAGATCATCCTACCGCAACAGCAGTAATTAGCAAGTTCCTAGAAATAATCCAAAACTGGTTTCATCTCTCACACAGTGATGTAAAGGATTTTATGAACCACCTCTTTTGGATGAAGGAACTGAGGTGTCTGAGCTAGGCAGCCTGCCCAGAGTCACACAGTGATTGCATCCTGGTGCTGAATACCCCAGCAGCAAATTTGCTCTAAAGTTTCCTGCATCTTCTCCACATTTTGTTCTTCTTGAATGTAGTGGTTAGTTAATAAAAAGGTATTTTACTGCTTATTGGAAGGATATGAGATTACTCAGCACCTTGCATCATGGCATGGTTTTTACTGTTTATTTCATCTGTGCAAGTTTCAAAAGCCATTGCTGTAGCAAGTCAATAAAAAAGCTCCCATCATTCACAGGTTTGGCCCCTGTGTTTGTCAAATCTGTTAGAAGAGAGATTCTGTCATTTATAGCGCTTTTCATTTTGTTAGTCCTAAACACCAGCAGCTGGACTGAGACTGCCTTTTCAGAGTTCACAAGGGACTTTTAGTGATGTCAGATCTAAGCAAGACTCAAAAACTATTTCTCAAAGCAAGATTTATTGGAGGGCTAGCATCTGATGACAAATGTTGAAGGAATAACAAAATCCTTTGTGTTGTGGGGTTCCTTGACCTGTTTACTAATGTTCATCTTTCTTCACAACTCAAAAGCACAGCTCTGTGTTTTGATGCATCATTATGGAAACAAACAAAGCAGTGCTGTTGCTTTTGCTTTTCCACATCAGAAAAAATCAGCTCATGAAAAAGTTAGCGTGAAAGTTGCCAGTAACTGCATTCAACTGCTTTTCCTATTCTGTCTTAACAGAAAATCTCTACCAGCTTCACAGTACAAAAGGAAGAAGTGACATGTCTTCTGGTAGCTGACATACCTTGCACATACAGCATCTTGCACTTCAACACTCTGACTTCAGTGATGACAAGGACAGTGACCCCACACAGTTCATAATTATTGGCATTTCAGTGCAACTTTAAAAGCAGAGAGAGAAGGAACCTGCCCAGCCAAGTGTGCTCGTTTACTGTCATTCGCAACAGCAGCTTTCCCCTAACATGCTCCAGCTCCACTGCGCTGGGGAAAAAAGAACAAAAACCTGCAACACTTTCTGGCTGTCTTTATTCAGGCAAAATTCCTAATGTGCTTTTTGGGGGACAACATATCTGTAGTCCAAAAGGTGGTTAAAATTTACTCCCTTGCTTCTACACACTGGTCTCCCTTATCCACAGATATTTGAACCTGGTTTTCAATGTGTGAGGATCTCAGTCTACTGTGACACCCGCACTGAGGTGGCAGAGACCTGCATGGGAGCAGTCTTTTGATTAGCCTGCACTCCTCCCAACAGGATTGCTTGCTACCTTGTCATCTGGGTCACGGCTGGAATGGTGATTTACACTCTCCTAGACTCCAACGATTCAATTTCGAAGACGAAGCTAAATCACATCTTCTCAAATCAGCTAATAAAAACACTCTGTTGTACTTCACCACTCTTGAAGTTCCTCGTGTTCTGTGAATACCTTACTGGGAATAATTCATCAAAATAATACCCCAGATTCAATCACAACTAATCCCTTTGTATAACACAGGCACACAGTGAAAGCTTCCATTATCTCTGTGTTCTTACATTGGTATCAGACAGAATTGTTTTGCCACAGCACTTCAGCTCTGACTAGCTCACTGCTAACTCTGAGTGTTAATTGGTTGCAATATTGCTGCTTTCTAGGTTTCCAATTTGTAATGGAAACAAACTTTTGTTTGTATTGGCTCGTTAGGCATGCCATTTGTCTAGCCATCACCTTCACAATACAGTCAAACTCTACACTGCTGCAGAAGCAAGTATCACAATTTTTATATATATATATTTTTTTAAAAAAAGACATGTTTAGAATCCCTTCTTGGAAGGAGCTATTTTGAAGTAAAATACATGTAATACTTAAGGAAATAAAACCTATATCACAAGCAGAACCTGAAGTAAGAGAATACTGTTCCCCATAAAGATCCAAAAAGAGCAAGCACACATCAATAGAAACCTGCACAACCTGATTATTAAAAGCTTGCTACAGGTGATTTTCAGACAATCTGTTCTTCAAAGATTTACAACTATACCTTATTTGTACCCTGAAACTAATCCTCGTGTTTTCAAAGGATGATACTGTGGCACCAGACCCCATTCCTAGGCCAGTATTTCACATCTGGTTTGCAGAGGGACTCACTGCAAAGCTAAGCACTAGTACAAGTTTTTGCAACACCAGCTCCTCATACTGCAGAATCAGACATCCAGCTCGGGGCAGCAGCATAATGTACTTGGGTCTCTGAGTGTGCTTATAGAAAATCCAGTATATCAGGTCCCCAGCACTGATCTTTGTGAGAAATAGGCAGATCTGAAATCAGAAAGTCGACTAAAATCTGTTTGCTTAATTATACAGTGGTATAAGCAAGTCTTCCTCAACACACTTATAAAGCCCTAAAAATAAAGGGGTTTAATTAGCTGCAGTAATTATTGAGCAATTCATTATGAGCTAGCAAATAAGTTTTAAAAATCCTCATTTGCTACTATCAGGAAATTTGTCAACACAAGGAAATAAATTCATCAAAAAAATTATTCCACATGAATCATCTGGGTAGCACTGGTAAACATATAACCTCTTCCCAATTTTATTAGCTGCTGTCCCGCTCTCACACACAAAATGCCAGTGATTGCATGTGCAATAAATATTAATGGTTCATAAATTAAATAGCATTATTCTTCTTGACATAACACCATTTTGCAAGGCCCCATGGAAAAAGTCCAGGCAGTTTGTTGAGCTCTCTCTAATAGAAGAAAAATGTGCCTTTGTTTTTGTTTTTAAATGCATTTGTCAGGATTTATAGGGTAGATCCAGAAGGCAATTAAGGCGACATTTTACAGAAAGCTACCATATGCCCTCAAATAACAATAGAAAGAAAGTGTGGTCTGGGAAGACGATTTAATTTATAGAATAACATTTACAAAATGTAGATACTTTCAGTCTGAACAACTTGCATGGAAGGAGCTTGTGCACACAGCTAACCCAGAATCTTCACAGGAAGCAAGCTGCATTATTCACAGCATCACAACGCGGTTGGGGTCGGAAGGGACCTCTGGAGATCATCCGGTCCAAACACCCGCCAAGCAAGGTCACCTAGTGCACATCGCACAGGATGGCATCCAGGCAGGTTTTGAGTATCTCCAGAAAAGGAGACTCCACAGCCTCTGGGCAACCTGTTCCAATGCTCCATCACCCTCATAATAAAGAAAAGTTTCCTTGTATTCAGCCAGAACCTCCTGTGTTTCAGTTTGTGCCCCTTGCCTCTTGTCCTGTTGCTGGGCACCACTGAAAAGAGGTGGTGCCACAGGGGAATTTCAAAGCTAGCCTAGGAAGAACCCAACAGAGCTGGCCTCCTGGGCTTACCCCTGACAAGCAATATAAGAACAGGTGAAACAGGAGGGTGAGAGACTGGCACTGTCCCCAGGGCAGAAACAGGAGCTAACAGCTTCTTAGTTTCATTAGGGCTGGCCTAGAAGGGTCCAACCAACTGAAGAATTATAGCATATAGGAGGGAGGAAAGCAAGCCAGTGGAGAAATGTAGGGTGATAAAGTGCTTAAATTAACAAGGCTAGAAATTAATCTCAGTGGCAGTATTTTAAACAGATATAAATGGAGCATAAGTGTTCTCCTTGGTAACTCTAAGCATGAGCTGATGAAACCTGAGTAAGAATTTCAGGTGTACAGATACAAAGATGGTGCACAGAATGAAACAGCACCATACAGACATCCTGGGTGTAGGATGAAAGAACAATAGGCACACTAAAACAACGCAGAGTGCAGCTTGGACCACTGCAAGGATGGTGGTCTTGTCTTCAGTGCCTGGGGGGACAAAAAAAGAAGAATTATCTTTAGTGAGGAAAGAGCAAGAGACTGAGTTTTGTTAACCGAGTCTCCAAAAAGCGTTGTCCAAGATAGTGCAACCGTAGCTTGTATTTGTTGACTATGCATAGATCCCCTGAACCTGAGTCCACCGATGACACTTCTAGAGATAGGACACTACAGGAAAAAAGGTAAATGTAGTTAGATCTCCAGCAAAGGTCTGTCACTGGTGAAAGAGCTTCAGTTGAGCAACAAGAATTAGCTGGAGAGTATCAACAATAAGACACCAAAAAGCAGTTCATTAAACTTCAGGGTGAAAGAAGAGGGGCTAGAGAGAGGAAATGGATTGGAGGATGGCTGGCTTTATTTTAAGATGAAAGAGATTATGGTGAGATCATATTTTAAGGGAAGGAGCCTGCAAAATGATACTGGTTAAGAAAGGGGAAGGAAGGAACTGCAAGCTGAGAGGCCTGATGGACCATGTAAATGCCCTGAGGTGGGTTATCTAGTCACTCAAAAAGTAAGCTTACAGTTGCTACAGTTAAAAAAGGACAGAGACTGCTGATGGCATAGGTAGACTGAAACTTAGCCACTCGATCAATCAAGGGAAATGCTGAGCTCTCCCTGCCGATACCTGCAGCTCTGCTGATTGTCAGGATGGATCAAGCTAGCTCCCCAGGGAAGGGCCATGTCACCAGGAAGTACTTTTGATGCAGACGGTTTCTAAGTAGTCTGTTCCTCATTTGAGATAGGACTTCAACCAGCTGGAAAGGCTGTGCTTTCAGTTAATACACACATGGAGAATACTGCTTCTTTCTCTCTGTTTAGCACACACATAATGTAGGATGGCATTTGCTTTGTCTCTCTCAAATATTGATTCACTACAGAAAAGCTGAGTTGGGGATGAGCACACCTGGGAATGTGTAAGGAAAATATTTCTCACCTTGGGAAAACAGAGAGGGATATCAGGTGTAGAAAACAGTGACAGAGAACATACAGAGGTACAGAGCCAAAGGACACCTCATATCCAAGAACTCAAGAGCACAAAGCCCAGCACTAGAAGATGCTAACAGAGGACACAGTGCACTTTCGCAGGTGTTTAAAAGACTTCTGGCTGCACCAGTCAATGAAGTAGGAGTCCAAAGCGCTGTCCTTTTCTGTAGGCTAACAGAAAGACCTCAGATGAGAAAGTACAGGTATCTGAGTAAACTCTAAAGAGCAGAAAGCTCTTGTTCAATATAGAAGTGAAAAACTGAAGGATGCTCACAACTTCTGCTTTTATAAAGTAAAGCTATTTCTTCTGCTCACTTTACAGCAATTCAGAAATCCCTCCGAGTAAAAAAAGAAATTGCCAGATGGAGCAAAGGGAAATATTAAGTGGCACTAAGTGTAAGTTACTTGGGCTTTGTTTAGGTTCAGGTACTTGACAGTAAGTGACAGAGCTCTCCTGGGGCTTCTGCTTCTTGCAGCTATACCGTGACCCCAAACTGGGCTTCAGCACTGCTACTTCAGCAGTTAATGCTTTTATAAGTACCATATTTCCATTTGCATTCGCTACCTGGGTCAAAAGAGTCATGCATTCAGCATACAAAGAATCCCACGTGCCTCTGACATTTTTTTAAGATCAGAAAAAAAAAAAAAAAGAAAGAAAAAAAAAACAATCTCTATCTTGAAAGTAAAGGGTATGAAAGTGCAGAACACATGCTTACTGTAACTGCAACAACTGCCTGGCTCTGAACTGATGAAACATGGCAATATTCAGTAATTTACAGAGCAACAATGACAAAACAGTAAGAGACCACACTTCCATGACCAATAAAACAATAAAACAAAAAAACACAGGCGGGGGTGATTTGAGGTAGTCAGACCAAATGTGACATGGGTATTTCTCCTTCCTGCTGTAAATAAAACATGCCGTGTCAGCCACAGCTGCAGCATATTTCATGTGGGTTTTGTTTTTAAGAAGGAGCTGGTACAGACAGCCAGGGTCCGTTTAGCCACAGGAGCTGCTCCCCACAACAGCCTTGCCAGCAGCTCAAGGGCAGAGCTTGCAGCTGGATGCCTAAGATAAATTGAATTCAAACAACCATTTTAGAAAATTACAGGAATTTGCTTTCCTATGTCACAGTACTCCATTTCTGGACTATGGACTGAAAACGAAAAGAATTAACTTTTAATGTGTCCACGCGACCCTGATGAATACACTCCCTTTACGTGAAGACAGGTCCTACAGATGTAAAGATTTTTTCCTCACATTAAGTGTTGTTGTTACACACCCAGAAACAGGTTCCACCCTACAGCCCAGATACAAGTGCATTGACCCTAGGGTTTCACCAATACACAAGCTGGACTACCAGTCGCTTTGGGTTTTGAGGAAAGATTTTAAGGCCAGTGCAAGCAATTTCAGTGTAATGAAAACCCATTAATACAGCAAATGCTTTGTGGTCTCTTGCAGCCAACAGAAGAGGTATGTGCCACAGGGCTGCTCTACCACATCAGCCAGGAAGGTGGTTATTTCTCACAGCCAAGTAACAAACTAAGAGTGACAAGCTGCCACCTTCAACTGCCCAGCCTTTCCTACAGCCAGGACCCCAGCATTCTGCATACTGAATGTGCTGTCCAAATTATCTACAGATTCACCAAGGTGAGCCTGCCTTGATGTTATCTAGCCAGTGATTTAATGGCAGCAGGAAATAAATAAGCAAACAATTCATGAAACCACAAATTTCCTTAAGCTATGAGAAAACTAGGTATCATTTGCACAGTCATTACCCTGGTTCAATTACAGTCAGAATAGTCTTAAAATAAAAACCCATCTCCTTCCTCTGGTGGTGAAAATGATTAAGAAACTGTAATTTTCTTTCTTACTTATTTCCATGAGAGTTGAAATACTTCCTGTAGAGGATGAAAAAGACAGTACTGAGCATGAAAACAGACGTTTACTTTCAAAAGATATGGGGAAGTTTTACACTACACTGCTAAAACCTGTTAGCTGCCCCTAACATTCAGTATTTTTTTATCCAAAAGTAGTGCTGCTACTTAGACTATCGACAGCTCTCCAGTCACATTATTATACCCCAGGAATGTTAATAAAAACCCGCAGTCATTCTGCTGAGATCCATATTCAAAAAGTGGTCTTGATTATCTTTCCCTACTACCTTAGTGTAGTTTCACAGATGACACTGATAGTCCCCGTTTACACATGAGGAATAAATCCCTAAGACCATAACACTATGCATTTTGAAACCTGCAGATGACTTTGCTCAAGAAATTGCACAAATAAATCACCGGAAAGCAATAACAGTGTAGGAAAATTCTACAGCTCCAGACAATGTGCAATCAGCTAACGCACACTGTGTATTCTTGCGTCTTCATCACATCTGACAAGTGTACGGTTTGAGACTGACAACAGAGATGGTCTGTTCATCAGGAACAGGGCAGAATTTATAGGAAACCCTCTTGAAAGCAAGCACTCCAGTTGGAGTGCCCAATCTCTGTGTCAGCTCCAGACCGGTAATATTTTTCTCTCTATTTTCTTGTAAAGAAACCTTTTCTTATAAGAATATTCAAAGAACTTGTGGAGCTGAGTATAAATGCTTCAGCTATACTACTTATACTAAAATGACATAGTGCAACTATGAGGAGAACAAGCACGGATGAGTCAGGATATTGCAACGTATATGGAAGTGCCTTTTGCCTCAATGTTACTGTGTCAAAAATGGTCTAGGTCAACTGGATAACTAGCAAGGTTGGCTGCTGAGACATTCCACTTCCCAATTCAGAGGAACAAGATTCTGATCACTGGCACTCTGGTGTATGGCTGAGAAAATATTAACTAAATCACTGAAGGAAGCATCAAGGTTTTATTGATTTAAGATAGGAGAAATCACTTGCCACAACCCCACTTTTTTTTTTTTTTTAAACTACCTCACTAGCCAGCTGCAGGACTAAAAATTCAGCTGCTCAGCAGAGAGACCAGGCACTACTTCCACGTTCATTGCAGTGATACCTCCCAGGCACTATTGCATTCTCTGTACACTACGGAAAAACTCACAGCACTAAATGCATTATAGTTGCAACCTTTGCAGGGAGCAGCTTTCCTAAGAGGTGACACAAAAACGCATCTCTGCTAGGTGAGGATATTTTGTTGTTGCATCTTTAGGAGGATATAGGAAGAAGGTCTGCTCTGTCTCTCCATGTCAACATTGCCACACGTAGGTTCCTCCTGGATCTCAGCCTTTGGGGTGGACTCCACAACTGCAAAATGCACAAAGGCTTACCAAGCAAGAAATGTACTGCTTAGAGCCGTTAGGCAAATAGAAAGCTGTGGAAACCTCTCTCTGAAGAGAAGCTGCTCTCTTGAAGTGGCTCAGCACCCAGGCTACTTCTTTGGGGGCTCTCCATGGTGCAGGATATGAGTATTAGACATGTGCAAGCACAAGGGGATTTGCCCCTTTGCAATGCCAGAAGTAGCAGCAAGTCTAGAGATGGCAAGAAAGGACCTTCAACTCTGCTAGCTTAGCACCAGAAGAGCTCTCTGTGGCAAGTCTTTTCCTGTGCTGCCCTGACCAGGAGACAGCTCATGGGCAGCAAGCCCTGCTTCGCCCAATTTGAACAGGAGATGCTGAGAGGAATATACATATGCCCTGAGCCACATCCTGAAAAGTCAGCACACCAGAGCATTACAGGGGAACATGGCAGCCTGCTGATGAAAGAAACGACAGAGTGGGCAAGCCAAAGGCCATCTGAGAAGATTCAAGCCCAACTTATTTGCAGACATCCTGCAGGCAAGGTCAGATGGCATTTGCAGGCAGCATGCAAGAACGGCCTCCGCGGCTGTAACCGTTCAAGCAGAGGGAAGGACGCGCCCCAGGGACGCAGCAGGCCCCCCCACATCTGCTGCCATGGCCTGTGCCAATAGCTGCTCGGGAAACTGTATCTTTATGGCTACTGACACTGACAGATGGGAAAGCAAGAAATTATTGGCCTCAGGGTAGCAGCTCAGACCAATGCATGAAAAACACCCACAGAAAATCACCTTAAAACGCAGGAATTGGAATCGATAACTTATCAACACTACAGAGAAGAAGGGGAAAAATCCCGGTTCTCTCAGGCCTTGCGGCTCTGCTTACTAACTAAGGCTATTCTGTAACAGCAAATATTTTTGCAAACCATTGTACTGGTAATTCATGCATGAGTACAACATGGATTGCAGGCGGTGGAGGAGAAAGGGAGATAACAACAAGAAGTGTGTCTGGACAGTATTTCATTTGTAGAGGTTCTGGAGCACCTCCATCAGGTCATCCATTTTCTTTGTGGCAGCCCAGAAAAAATGTGATGTCACAGGGTCGCTGTGAAATGTACTCCCAAGAGGAAAAAGAAGAGCTGTTACCGGCAATGTTAAGTGAAGAGAGGTTAAAAAAATATGAAGTCCGGCCTCTCTGTGTTGCATTGTTATTTTAACTTCCCAATGTATCACTTGGTTTCTCTAAGCAAGTATTATGTGGCAGCTACTTTCAGAATAAATTCTCTGCCATGCTTCAGAAGCACGAAATTCAGAGAATTGTTTTTAAAAGAGTTAATAGTGTCTGAAAGCTGTGCTTCATTTACAGTCTAAAGGAAAAACAAATACCTTATCAAAACTCAAACTGCATGCAATTTGATACACCAGTATCAAGTTAAAAATGAGCAATTCCATGCCTAAAGTAACCAATGTTCACTTCCACTTTATGTTGAAGGTCATTTATGTGAGTTGTATTTACTCAGATGAAGAGAGAGTATAAGATACATTTGCATAGAAACATATATTTTTTAAATAGTTCTATCCCATTTTCTTATTTTCACAGACATATTTGTTCAGTATTGCTGAGCTACGCTGCATTATGCCAGGGGAGGAAGGTACATGTCTGCTTTGCTCAAGTGTGGAAGCACAAACTCAGCAGGAAGGAAAAATAGAAAAAAACGATGAAAACAATCCATTCTGGGCTGGAGTCGTGGGTGGGCTCCAGGATGTGCTGGTAACTCACACAGTATGCTGCTGCAACATGAAAAAAAAAAAAAAAAAGAAACTGTACAGTGAGTACGGAGTGCACTGCACACACCATGCTTTCAGCCTCATGTTAAGTGTGTCACCCATTTTGGCCACAGCATTCATCCTGATGGAGGATGTGGCAAGAGCCTGAGGCATGAAGTCCTTTCGCCAGCCCTACAGGATGGCAGGAAGGATACCCCTGGGCTCCTCCACATCTCAGCCCCATTGCAGCAGCATTGGCAAGTGCCACCCTTCCTCACCAGTGTGAAATCAAGGGGAACACCGGCAGGCTCTGCACAGCAGCCCAGGCGCCGGTGCTGCCGATCCCACCAGTGACCACACTCTGGCCGGGGATGGCCCTAGAAGGAGCCCAGCTCCCAGGTCAGGCCCTTGGCTCACTCAGACTCTGCCGAGCACCAGAACACCAAAATTGCACTCAGGAAAATTTCTCCAACCGTTAACACTCACTAAAAATATAAGCCCATCTCCCTGCCTGCCATGGATGCTGCAAGCTGCTTCTCGAGAGGTCCAAAACCCATCTCCCACCCAGATATTGATCTAGATACTCTTGTACACATCCTTAAGAATTTTCTGCAGACAACAGTGGAACATGCACTGCAAAACATGAAGTAAAAGAAAACAGTATTTCTCTAACAGTGAAGAAGTGAAGTGCTGCCTCCATGACATTTAAGACAGCCTGAAGGAAAGCAGTGTCACAGCATTAGATTACATTTCCATGACAAGATGCACGTGGGTGCCCTTGAAACGTGTGGCGCCAGCAGCTGCCTTCATTCCGTCTTGGCCTAATAGGGTGCTTGGCTGTTTTCCATCATGTCAGAGCAACTCTTAACCAATGGTAAGTACTGCCTTCTGTGTACAGCCCAAGCCCCAAGAGGTATGCGACACGAAGGAATTCCTACATAACAGCAACCACGGTGTTATAAATACATCAGTGGCACAGGGAGGAGCCACATTTTGTAGCATTCAAGTGCTTTGCAACCTGTAATGCTTTTTATGTCCTTACTCCCTGCAAAGGTGGAAATACAGGTAAGGAAGCACTGTTTCCCCCAATTTAGAAGCAGAGAAGGGAGACATAGGACTACTGTTGCCCCAATGCATCTATCTGTATCTTATTGCCATGAAAATTCTTTGCAGATCTGGGCCTAAATTGCTTTACCGTGTCACACCAGGCACGAAGGGTTGCTACTGCCTTTACTCAAACCCCGACTTTTCTTTCTTCCATGAGCAAGGAGGCAGATTTTAAAGCAAAATAGAGCCCTCCTGACACACTCGCTCATCTAAGGGCCACTCACTATTCTCCACTGAACCTGCTGGTAGAAGGAATTTATCTGGGTAAGTGCAGGATCGAGGTCTCTTAACATCACATTTCTTGCTTGTGACAGGCATTTGTCTCCACATCCTGAGTATTTTAAGACAGCCTGATGACTAAGAACAAAAATAAAATTCACCTCTGAGCTCCAAGCAAATGTTATCACAGTACCAAGATTCATTTTGGGGAATATAATAGGGACTGAGAAAAAAAAATAACTATGCAAGAGGAGAGCACTTTCAACCTTCTCATCTCCGTGAAAGAAGAGTGGTTCAACATTGACAGAGAAGACTCAGCACAATAGTAAAGGTATCTGAACATAAAGCTCTATTCCAATTTTTCCATGATGGTCCCTGTGGAAAATATGCATATAACTGGTTTTGCTGAGCTTGTGGTATTTCCTTCACATTTGAAACCTGTAACAATCAGAGTCAATTTAATACAAGTATATTTAGGTATATCATGTACTTGTGGCATTTCCTTCAAATTAGTTTCCCTCCACTGTTACCAGAATAACTTACTATATATGTGACAGTCTCTGCTTCAGCACAGTTTAAACCTTAAAATTACAGGACTGTACTAGAATTAGGTCTTCGATATCAAACGCATCTTCAACAGACTCAAGTAACAGGAACAGAAGTTAGCGCTGTCTGAAACTAAGTGCAGCTGTCAGCTGCTGTTTTTCAAATAAGCCATCTAGTACTCTCATCCTTGGAAAAGCAGTGATACAGAGCCAGAGAAATTAACTGTATCCCAAGGGCTTGGGATTGAATGCTGAAGTATAAGTAAAAATTGAAAAATACCATATTTTTTTCCTATATTAACATTTAAGAAGGAAGAAGTAAAAGTTAGCAAAGTCTTGTTTGGGGAAATTTTTGGAACGAGACAATTGCTTAGAAGATAGCTCAGAACAGTGAAAACTATTAACTTTCTTTTCTTTTTAATGCATGTATGGTACACTCAGTTAATAATATTTTTTAAAAAACTTGCACCACCATAATTATTCTTAGCAAATATCACCTCTTCTCTCACCTATACACCATCATGGCTGAGAGGGGTACCAGTGGAGGATCAAAGCAAGTCATGTGTTTCCTGCAGGTTTCCCTGTTCTGAGCAGCCCACCACACAGAATGTGTGCATGAAAACACATGATGTGAGAAAGAAATACTGCACAGCAGAACGCTGGGTTACTTGATACTGCTAAATAATTGGCCATTAAAACAAACAAAAAAAAACAGTACTATACTTGAGAAATGCCTGTTTGTCAACATAATTCTTTGCAGTGGACTGATCTGACTGTATGCTAACAGTTACAGATCTCTGTAATAAAATATTAACAGCTCTTGTATGCCCTTTCCACAAGGTAATGTAGTAAAAAATGAGAGTGTTGCTCAAATATTTCCACACTTTCTCTTTTGTTACTTCTGAAAGCTTACATTTAAGAAAGCTGTTTACTACAGTATTATTTCTTTTTATCCAGGGGTTATTTTTCCTTTAAACCTTAGAGAATAATTAAAATTCCTCACACAGGACAACAGTAAGAAAGATTAGGGTCTGCGTTTCAAATGCAGCATACTAATGGCATTTTTGGACTCCATAATAAATCATCTCCATTTTAAGTAAGCAGCAGAGTAGATGCACAAAACCTCCATAAGGTACATCCCCGTTTCCAAGTCCCATACCTTCTCTCCGATTTTATCATTCCCCATCTCGTACTGACCTAGATATCTTGGTAATATCGATACAGTACTAGGGGGTGTTTATGCACCTTACAACAATCCAACAGCTCATTAAGTGTAGGAATGCAGCAGCCTGCTGATACCCACCGAACCACTTCAGTCTTCACCACGGCCAGTTGTCAGCGATATGTAGGCAGCCAAACACACATTTGCTCTGTTTCACTTTAGCATTCCATTTTATAGTTTCCATTTAGCACTGAACTGACAGGAGGGAAATGTTTTAACATTCGATACGAGGACCACTTATTTAAATACACTGAAGCTGCTTTGTTTTTGTACCTAACCTTTGGGTTATCTCATCTCTCCCACAGGCTTTTGACATTTATATTTGTTCAGAGTATCTGCAGTTTGCCCTACTGCAAACAGTAAGATCACGACTGGATATTTCCATTATCTGGAAATATCTGGTTCTTTCTCAGCTTGCTTTTCTTCTTCCTTCCGCATACAAAATACCATCAGCACATTTCTGTGTTTTTGTCTCCCCTGTGCTGTATCACAAGGTATCTATTGAGACAAATACAAATCTTGTTTCCTGGTTTGGGGCAAATCCAGTTCTCCTGATTCAGCTTCAGGTAAGTCCTAGCCCTCTATTAAACCGTGGGAGAGTGAAATGGCCAGGCTTCTGCTATGCCTAATAGAAGTCCTATCCCTGTTTGCAAAAAAAAACCTGCTGGTTTTCCACTTCAGACATTTCTTAATGCTTCTTTCCTCTAGGAAGTCCTTTTGACTGAACAAGAAAAATGAATGTTTTCCAGTTTTCACAAATGGCAGAATTGCAAAAGAGAATAAAAGTTTAAGAAATAGGGAGTTCAGGTGTTTATTTTCAGAAAAGTGCGTGGATAAACAGAACGATTTTTTTCCAACAGATATTCTCCCAAATCCCCTTTAAGTTGAATTTTCTGCTGTAATTCCCAGATAAGCATGCAATCAATATAAATAGGAATACTGTCACCCTCAAAATGCTAACTGATGTGTTTTCTCTCCACTAACTTAAGGCTAGTAGAACAAGTACTCCTCACCTGGGTTACTGTTTTGGTCTTCACAACTATGACAGCTTCACTATGGACTTTTGTTACTTTACAGCCTTTACTGCTGACTTCCATACTGTTGTGTGCAATGGAACAGCTGTCATTTTGGGGCCAGCCTTCATGAAACTTGAGCTTATTTACAGTAGGATGAGGTGAGAGTGCCAGCTGACTCCCATCTTCCTTCTGCGTTTGTGGGAAGGCTCCTTTGCTGCACCAAAAGCACCACCAGCATCACACCAGCCATTGCAGCCCAAACAAAGCCGCACACACCACTGGGGCCAGCATTAGTGCTAGCTCAGCTCCCTACAGCTGGTGCCAAGCAGACAGCTGGAAGCTGTGAAATTTAGTCAGAAATGTTGACGGAAGCTGCCAAAAAGACAGCTGAAAGCTGCTGAGGTTTTTCTTCCATCAGGGACTGGGAAGTTCCACTTACAGAAAGCTTAGAAGTGAGCCCAGCAATCCAGGGGCTGGAGAATTTGACAATGTGGTTGCTGAGTTTTGATTGTAACCACCACCCTCTGAGGTTACAGCCACTTTCCTGGTTATCCCAAGTGTTCAAGACATGGCTGGTCAGGAGAAAGACGACCTCGTGTCACTCCTGAAGTTACCCAGCTCTCCAGAAGCTCTTAGAACAAAAACAAAAAACACCTCAGGATTTCCTCAGTCACCCACAGCTTCCCTTAGTTTGTGTCCCAGCCCTATGCATCTACAGAACAATTTTACAGCTAGAATCCATTTAACTACAAAATATGGGTCCAAGTCACTTGCATTTTTTTCCAGAGCTTATCCTTCTGACATCATACCCACATTGCTTATCAGAAGGAGCAGAAAAGACAGCAATGGAGAAGAACAAGCAGAAATAGCTCTTTTAAAAAAGCAAACACCTGCATTTCTTCCAGGTATTTCAAATGTTACTATTCTTTTTGCTAGGCATCCTGCTCACCTCCTCCGCCATGCAAGGGTACGGGTCTCAGAGGTACTGCACATAGCACCGCTTTATAGCTGTCATTTCTGATTAAAAGCTGCATGTGTGTCCCACTCGAGCAAAGCTGGATTGCTCCCCAGGACTGCCATCAGTATACATAAGGCCTCTACAGAAAACAAAAAGAAAAAAATAAAAATGAACTGCTACAGCTCTTTGTGTTCATCGGGCTCATCTCCGAACATCCAAATATAAAATGTTTATTGTCACTTAAGGTGAGCCCTGGGTCCCAAGCCAACAGGTTGGCATCCTGCATAGCCAGGCACATATTTTTAATTATTGCCATCCAATAGTCTGCTCTGTTATGAACATGATTTAATGGTTACACTCTGTACCTATTACCTGCTTAAATTACTCTTCCAGCACGCAAATATTAATCACTAGAAGAGGCAGAGAAACATCTGTACAAAACTACAACAGAAAAAAAATAAAATGAACAGTGTGCTAGCAGTGTTTAGTGGAAACAAGTAGCACCCTGACTCCAGTGACATTTCACCCTTCTCTGCTGAGCCCGGAACCAGATGACACAGTTCCAAACTTGTTACGCTATTAAACCAAACATTTCCATCCATAATCCCGTCCTGTTTGAGTCTTGATTTACAAGATCTAGATTTTACACACAAAAGCATTTTATTTTATTTAGAAAACCATACAAATTGCTTCTAATCTAAACAGCAATAGCAAAGGAAAAAAAAATACCAAGCTGCTTTGATAATTCTTTTTCCACAGAAAATTTCTTGCCCAGGTGATTCCAAGTGCCATTGCTGTCTCTATGAACACTTACTGCTATGGGGAGGGAAGGATGACTTTGCCCTCTGTTGGTTCTTTGTTCTGGTTTTTGTTTTGTTTTGATTTGGTCTCTTCCAATGACTGTTTCTAAATCTCAGAGCTCTGTAAGAACCTGTCTTCAAAATACTGCACCGTTCCCATCATTCTGTGCTGGGAAGTCCAACATAACTAAAAGCTGCCTCAGAACCTTTGAAGAAAAACTTTGATTTGAATTTAAATGACACCATTGTCAAGAGCAATTAACATTGTCTGATCACTCCTATTATACCATGCAATTTAAACTCTGTCATAACCACAAACCATACTGTAATTATCCTGCATTCTTCTATTTCCTTTTGCTCTAACTTCTCAGGTAGAGACATCCAGCTGTAGCTCTGACATCTCCTCAGCATGACACGGTGCTTTTGTTGCAGCCAGCTCTATGAGTCCTTTGGCAGCACAAGCCCAAGTCTCCCAGCCGAGGGACCCCATAGGGCCCTCATGCTGCCACTGGCCATTCCCACCAGACAAGGAAGGAAGGTCAAAGCAGTGTTACTATTTGGGGTCCCCCATGAAAAGAGGGGTTGGGGTCATGAGTGTGCCAAGGTAATTATGTGAGGGCACACATGTTTAGGATATGCTCAACTCCTGCACTTAAGTGTTGCTCAGGCTTCCGAAGCACAGGCAGCCTCAACGTGGCTGCTCCTTGAACTGGAGAGCTCATCAGTAACAGAGCACCTGGTGAGTGCTCCCAGTCACGACCACACCAACTTCCATTTTTACAGGTTCCTGATTTAGGTTAAGGTTTAGTAACTTGAATATGCACTAGCTACATATTGCAATTCTTGTCACCATACTGAATTAATGATATCAATCTACTTAGTAAAATAAGCCAAATTGCTGCTGAATCATTAAAACCATGCAAGTGTTGGTTATCTCCTGCAACAACATGTACAAGGAGTCCCAATACACAAGGGGATGGCAGTACACGCCCCTTGGCACTAACATTCTTCACTGCACGTGTTTGATTTTGGCAGCTGTTCCATCCTACCCGTCTCCCATCTTCACTCGTAAGCACATCCCTCTATGGATCCTTGAAACTGTACTACTGACCCCTTCTATGTATCTCAATTGCTCACCCGGATTTCCACAGCAGCTGTTTGCTCTTCTTGGTCTCCTCCCCCAGCTTTCACAGGGCTGGCTGGCAGAAAGCACCCCAGGCACTCCCGCTGCTTCCCAAAGCAGTTATACCCATAAATTGCAACGGATCCCAGAGGTAAACAAACAAACAAAAACATTTCCCAACACAACCAACTGAAAACAGATCCCTCAAATCACCAAGCTTTTTTCTGCACCCCTTATTCAGTTCTCCTAATCTCAGAAATAAAAAAGCGAACAAAGATCCTCACATTCAGCTTCAGGTGAATAAGAGCAGGAAATGAATTATGGGATGGCAGATCCTTCACAGATGAAGCCCTGCTGTCTGTTCTCATTTTATTGTGCAGCATCCACCTGCTGCTCCTGGCCAGGCAGTAGCCGCTGCTGCACCACTACCTGTCATCAGAGAAGGGCAGCAGCCTCCTGTAGGGCTTGGAGGGGCTGACACATAATGACAGTAATTCCTGATCTCAGTTATTAACTGAAGTTGGTTTGCAATTTTCTTCTCTGGCCTTTGGTGTTTTGCAGCACAAGCATTACTGTAAGATCTCGTAGCACTGAAGTCTGACTATTATGGACTCTTATTTCCCATAATCTGCTCCCAGTGTGGCCCATTGACAACCCTACTGATGCAGCAAACACCAGAGGTATCTGTGGTAGCAGATCCCTCGCCGTGTTTACAGAGCAGTAAGGGATTGGATCAGTCTGATTTGGTGAGAACCACTGCTAATACTGCTTTACCAAACCCCTGCCCCTTCCCTGGAGTTGATCTGGTGTGTTTTCTGCAAATATTTGGGGCCACTAAGGTGCCCAAATGCTGTGCCCCTCCCTCTCAGATACCAGGATAAAGGCACTTATGAGCTCTTCTCTGAGGTAGTCTCGGCCCTGTGGTCTGGCTTGCTCAGCCCCTTAGCTTCAGGCTAGCTTTTTCTCCTGCAAGGTTTTATTCCCTACATTGTGCTTTGCTGTGTGGGACTTGCTGCAGCGATGTAGCTTCTCTGCAGCTCCATGTGCCACCTCAGTCCCAGAATTAAGGTTAGAAATACTAAACAATAACGCTAGTGACCTCAAAATGGGTAGTTTTTATGGGGTTTCACTCCGCTTCAATTTCCTAAGTAGTTAACAGCAATAGCAGGCAAAACCTGACACCAGACATACAGACGCCACCAGCAGCGGGATCCTTCTCGGTAAGTCACAATAAAAGAGAAGCAGGTGCGTTCTCCTACTCCCAAATCTATTTGCACAGCACCTCCTTCAGCAGGGAGGATGTTATACTGAATCTACCAAATTGAATTAGCACATTTGACAGGAGTTGGCTTGAGGTAGCTGAAATTTCAAAATTCCTGCCCAACCAAATTAACTACTTTGCAATCAGTCTGGTCTTGAAATAAGAACACAAAGTAAGGTGCTCAGCCAACCAGCCCGGTCAGAAAAGGCTGTTTAAATGCAACTCCAGCCAGTCCCACATGAAGGGAACAGCGTTGAAAATGGCCTAAGCAGCCTCTGTTTATGTAAATAGCATCAGCCATGGAGAAGGGGTGCATATGCTTACGCAATGATTTTCATCTTCAGCTTTCCCAAAACAAATAAAAATACCAGAAACAGCAACAAAACAAAAGCAATTCGTTGAGAGGTAAGCTTTTATTTTCCCTGATCTTAGAATAACAACTAAAAATGACCATCATACCCTAACAATCACCCATAAAGAAAAGTATGTATTTATTTTAAGGCCTCCCCAGTATTAACAATTCTAATCAGATACTTCAGAAACTTGCATTAAAAACAGATACAATTCCACTCTTTGTTCTGAAACACATGCAATCATTTTAACTATTGTTAATAATGTCATTGCCAGGTAGATGTCCTCACAAGCTATCTGAGATCTCATCTATTACCATCAGCTTATATTCAACCAAAATGAGATGCAACGACATTTGAAGCTGTATAGAGTTCTTTCAGCTGGGAAAGAAAAAAAAAAAAAAAAAGGAAAAAAAAAAGTGTCTGAAAAGCAAATATTCATTTTCTTAGCTTTGTCTCTCAGCCTGCTTTCACTGTCTCCATACCTCAAGGTCTCAATAGGTTGCAGGGGGTGATTTCTAAATTCCTATAGTCCTCTGTGAGTTTAAACTTTAAGCTAACAAGAAAAGATAGATATGAGCTACCAGCACTGCAAGATATGGCTGTAATACAGCATCAGCAGTCACGGCGTTTTAATCAACAATGTTCCTATTCACTGAAGCAGGTTTCTGATCTTCAGCTAAATCATGCAAAAGAAAATTGCATTCATACTCCCTGGCACTGCTACTTCTCTGTAATCCATTACTGCAGCGAAGCAGGTCAAAAGCCCTTTCTCAAAGGCATCTCTTCTATCAGATCTTCAGAGGAGGGGCAGAAGGGACAGAACAAGTCTTATGAGGAGTGGCTGAGGGAGCTGGGCTTGTTCAGCCTGGAGAAGAGGAGGCTCAGGGGCAACCTTATTGCGCTCTACAGGTACCTTAAAGGAAGCTGTAGTGAGGTGGGGGTTGGTCTATTCTCCCACGTGCCTGGTGACAGGACGAGGGGGAATGGGCTCAAGTTGTGCCAGGGGAGGTTTAGGTTGGATATTAGGAAGAACTTCTTTACTGAAAGGGTTGTTAGGCACTGGAATGGGCTGCCCAGGGAAGTGGTGGAGTCACCATCCCTGGAGGTCTTTAAAAGACGTTTAGATGTAGAGCTTAGGGATATGGTTTAGTGGAGGACTTGTTAGCGTTAGGTCAGAGGTTGGACTCGGTGATCATGGAGGTCTCTTCCAACCTAGATGATTCTGATTCTGTGTGTGTGTGAAAAAGCAGCACGCCTCCAAGCCCACAGTCCCACCAGGGCTTCTTTACTCCTAACTGCTGACCCTCCCTGACAGAACGGCAGCACAACACCCCCCTGGCTGGAAAGCCTTCTTGCCTCCCACCCTGAAAACCAAAGGGAAGCACTCCTGCCAAAACCTGAAAACAAGGCTCTGGAAGCATTATGCTCTGCAAACCCCCAAGAGCTGCCCTCTGCAGCGGCAGACCTCCGGTCCAGCTACTCACACAGGTGCATACCTGGGATGGAGAACAGAAATTACAGTTTTGCATCCTGGACAGAGACAAAAGAACCCCCTTCCCCACCTGCTACCGATACGCAGTACAATGCTGAGATGAGGCAAGCAATAGCTTAGAGCCTAAATCGTCTCTCATGATCAGAAAGTAGCTTTACCCACTGCCAAGACAGCACGCAGCTGGCTCCTTCAGCACTTGTTGGAAGTGAAAAGCTTCACGATCCTGAGCACTTACCCCCAGTTCAAATATCTAATTTACAAATGGCAGATATATCCAAGTGATGTTAGTACTGAGCAGGTAAACATCTAGTATCTTTAGAAGAGAAGCAATCCACAATATGAAGGAAATACAGCATGGCTTCTTCTGACTTTTTTAGTATTTTATCTTTAATACATCATCATCATCCTACAACATATACTATTTTGGTTGCGTAAAAGGATTTCCCTCTCTCAGTTACAATATCCTAGAGGAAAACAATATCCTTTAGAAGCTGTCTTTTCTGTCAGTGAATAATTAAAGTATGTTTTGCAGGGCATTTTCCTCTCTTCCCTGATCTTCAGTTTTGGTTTGTTGTTAGATTTTTTATTTGTGGGTTGTTTTTGTTGTTATTTTTTTTCAATATCAACTCAAAACTTCTTGTTTCCAGTTTTTGTGCACACATGTATTTGCATTGTGCTTAGTCAACACCAAAACCCAGACATCACATATTAGCAATCTTGGCAAGCCTTGTGGGTTCTTACAAATGTGTAGCTCAATCTCTCACTAATCTTTCAGTAGGACCATAACCCTTTGCACCTCTAAAAGAACTTTTACCCCCAAATCCCGGTGTTACATGCACATTGACTCAACAGCACTTCACAAAGCTCTGTTGGATCTTTCAATTTTCAGGAAATACATATAAATTTTATACCACACTGGAGAGGAGAAAATGAGGTCAGTTATAGAGACAAAACTGAGAATAACTGGCCACACACCCAGATTGATTTAGGGCTACACCAGATCACTAACTGCACCCAACAATCTCTACAAAAACAAAAATAAATCTCTTATTGGAGTTATTAGCAGGTGCATCACAAAAACAGAGCTCTTAAACCAAGTCTCCAGACCTCACAGAAGTATTTTGGGGAAACATGTATTTTTCCACTCCGAATGTTGCTTCTTTAACTTCTAGTTGTGACCCATTTTGAGCTTTCCCCTTTACCACGTAATCATGAACTTGAGAGATGCTGATACTCTGACACCCTCGGATTTCTCCAGGAGCTATGGCACTAGCACCAAATGCCACAAAGCCAGTAAATTTATGAGAGTCGGCACCACTGAGCAGCGGAGATCCCTCAAATTACCTGTTCCTGGCACTCTGAACTCCCCACACAAAATAAACTGGGGGCACTACAGAAGCTTTCAGGTTTTCTCCCAGTAACAGCAGCCATATTGTACAGGGGAGCTGGGGGAACGATACTCCCTGGAGGGGTTTCCAGGTCTTGTCAATTTGCTGTGGTTCTACACTGCCGCATTTGCTTTCAATTCAGGGTTCTTAGGCCAGATGCGTAAAAGACAATCTCAGCCTCATTTAAAGCTAGATACATCTCTGGAACCTCTGATCCACACACAGAGAAAGAGCTTGAAAGCACTGGAAATATACCCTTGCCAGCTGTGATAGAGTACATGATGGATCACTGGAAAACTACCTATTATTGTGTGGCTTCTTTTTGCTATTGTTCCGTGGTTTGCTTTTTCATTTTTTAAACATTGCTATGTGTTTTAAAGGTTGAAGGCCAAAGTACTGGCTGTACAGAGCACCTCACACTCATTCTGAAGCAATGGACCAGTGTAAGGAATAGAAGAGAAATCAAAGACCCTGCACTTGCTGGATGTGCTGGCAGAGAACTTCATTCCTGACACAAAATCAATCCCTACATCCTACCTCTAAAGCAGATTCCGTTACAGTTGAGCCTTGGAATTAAAAGCCCCGTTCTTACTGCATGCTTTTGCTTCCAAGATGTCCTAACTAAGCTCATGCTAAGCACTGCTCCATACAGACACGCTGTCGCCTGTTACCTGTTGTGCCCAATGGACATGTCCCACATCAGGGACCTGCACACATCTGCAGCGAGGAGACTGCCTCAGACCCTGCCACACTCATTTAACTTGACAGCTACATCTGCAGCACTACATAAGAGCTCCTCAGGGCTGATACTTCCAGCAAGAACAGCTCCTTGGCATGTCTTTCCTCCAGAGAAAAGCATTTGGGGCTGAGTTCTGCTTGCTTTTTTCCAGTACTGGTGTCCTCTGCTTAAAGCTGTTGCTTTTACAGTCACATTGCTCGCCACCCAACTGCCGATCCCGCAGCTCGGGATTGCTGGGATGAGCCCAGCAGCTGGCCCTGGAGATGGCAAACCCCACGGGGGCACACCTGCTCGGCCAGGACGCACAGCCCAGGTTCGCACAGGCGCATACAGCACGTACAAGCAATCTGTTCCACTCTGCTGCATTCTTCTCCATTTGCTGTAAATTTAAGCAGCTGCAAGACACTTTTAGCCATCAAATAATAGAGTCTGTGAGCTCCTTGCTAGCATCCACAGCGAGAGCTGTGCCTACTACTTGAAGTCAAATTTCTGTCTCCAGCAGGGGTTCCCCAACTCGCTCTGCTCTGCCACATCTGTTCCAAATTGCTGTAAATTCAGGTTATTGTAAGACACTTAATTTCAAACACAAAGATAAGCTCTTTTTCTGACATTCAAAGAACCACGCAGGAACGCGTAAGGCAGCTTACAGCAGGTCTTTCCAAGCTCATTTTGCTCAGGTACCATAATGAAGCCAAGAAGCACCAGAGCTAACTTCCTCACAATACAAAAATGCACAATGGTGTTTCTAACCATCAAGAATTCCAAGGGCAGTGGCTGTCTGCTTTATTGCTCTTATGCAATGGAAGGGATGACTGGAAAGAGGCGTTCGTCCTTACCTGTGTTTTAAGCAAAGTTTTTACATGACTAACCAAACACAACAGCTGAGTTTGTAAACTCAAGCCTGCACGGCAGAGATGACCTAAGAATCTGTTACGAGATTCAATTCAAAGAGATTCAAAACTAGCCTACAACATGCACCTGTTCAAACTCAATCTGGATGGACAGAGGAGTTTCTGCTCGGTGCAGGTATCTCACCTTACTCAAAACCCTCCCATGATACCAACACTAACACACATCACACAAAACACAGGCAAATAAGCCATGTATGGCACAGGCTACTTAGATGTATGCACAGACACCTGGCAATCACAGCATCAAGGAACCATGACAGCCTATTCACCACAAGCCAAGAACCTAGAGCTTGACATTGAAGACAACTGTGAGAAAAGCAGAGCATTGTATGATCCTTTCTCCATGCTACCAAGCATACATCAGTGCTAGGTTTGTTTTTTTTTTAGCATGAGTTTGCATTCCTAGACTGTGTTTCAATATATTTGAATGCATCATATATAAAGGGCAGCAATCAGACCACTTTAATCCTCAGTGATTGACGTAAAGAGTAACAAGGATTGAGGTGCTTTTGAAAAATAACATTGGCATTATTATGCTGTAAGAAATAAACCAAATACAGCACTAATTTCTCATCTTCCCTGCAAATCCTTGCCTGATTGTCTGTTGTCTGCATGGCCCCAAAGGGAACATAAGAGCCGTAAAGGCAAAAGAGAAATGATGGCAGGACGAGGTAGGGTGCGCCTGGCTATCCTTCATTTGCTGTGCCAATTGTTAGTTTTCATTTAAGCATTTGTGCCACTGTCCTATTCAAGCTTTAAACTTTTTTTTTTTTTTCATTTTAATTACTTGGCTTTTGCAAGCAACCAGTGTTGCACCACCACCAAAATGTCTACATTGTACGCAGTGGCTGGATGGAAGGAGTTTAATTTCAACAGCAAAACCCTGCAGAAGCTTTGCTTTATGCATCTATTTATCTAGCTCTCCAGATCCCATTCCCTGTGCTACAGCCACCAAAGAGTTGGGAAGCAGTACGTGATACTCCCTCTGTGCTTTCTCAGCCATTTCAGCTAAGTGGCTCATCAGGATGTAACAGCAGCTCCCTCCTGGCCCCTGCTGAGCCCTGATGGAGGGCGTCGCTATGTCCCCACAGCCCCTGGCCCCGCTCCGCCCTGCGGGTCTGCTGTCTGGAAACCCTTGTGCAGCAGGGAGCCAGCGGCACAGACAGACACAGACTGTCAAAAAGTGTGGCTGTTTTCTTCCCTTTGACTCCATCTCCTGTGGTGCAGCTGCCATCTGCAGGTACCCAGCTCCTCTTTGGGGAACAGCCTCTCACAGGCATGAAAACAGCAATGCACCTGGCAGAAAAGCTTTTCCTCCCCTTCCACCTTGTTCACTGGTTTTCTGCCTCCCATCTGTTCATCCCTTCCCCGCCTCTCTGCTTTCTCCATATGCGTGCACAGCCAACATCTATATTATTCCTCACCTCCACATCCACCTCTCTCTCCAACATGGACTTGCAGTCTAAGCTTTTAGCTACCAAGCACCAGGAAAATGGTGCTCGTCCTCCTTAATGTCTTACCCATCCTCAGTGACACTAAGGAAACCAGCCACCAATGGTGCCCTCTTGACACTTCTCCTAGTCAAGTAGGGAGCTCTTACTTAGCACAGTGTCACGAGGAAAAAGTCAAAATCCCCTAAATTAACTGGCATTTCCCTCCTGACCTCAGTGTTTGTAGCCCCTTCAAACACCATCAGTTGCAGCTACACCCAGCATCTGCACTCCAGATTAGGAGCAGCGACTTCAAGGGATACTTCATTTGCAGCCTCAAAAACCTCCAAGATTGTCCCCTGTCCGAGGCCCAAGAGGGAAAGATGGCTGGAAATGAGGTCCTTGCATCCTGCCTGGTGCCTTACCCACTCCCTGATTAAGGATTAATCCCTCTCCAAGTATTGGCATGTTGATGTTATATAGCTCTCTTCTCATTGCCTTTTTCAAGCAGGTTATTTTTGAAATTATTTACCTATCTATGGAAGTAAAGTGCCTATTTAACAAGGCACACACACCACGCTACCTTTTATCATCTTGTCAGCAAGCTGAGAGTGAAAACTGCAAAACACGATTCTGTTAGAGGCAAGAGCTCATTGTCGCAAAATGTATTCAATTACTTTCCCTCCCTACTGCAAAACTCGACTAATGAAACATGCAGACCCCAAAGGGAAAAGCAGGCCCTTTAGCATACCATAAAAGCAAACACCATCCCTATTTCACTTTTAACCATCTTCCTACACAACCGGACGCATTTCTGGTTTGTTACACAACCAGACTCCCCCCTCCCTCAGCAAACATTAAAGCACACGATAGCTCTACAAACCTGCAGTGACGTTCTCATCTTCTGCCTCCCCACCCTACCATGCTCCTCATGACAGCTTTTCTCATAGTAACTTGGAAATACGGTATATGGTAATTACCTCTGTTATCTCAGCTTGGGGATGGGAATGCTTTCACTCATCTTTGAACTTCATTAGAGCATCAACAAATTTTGCATTAAGAATTAGCAGAGAACCAAAACAAACATGCTGAAGTGCTTGTTTTGTTGGATATACCCAACAGATCAACTTGACTCTTGTTTTCAGTCCCTCTGTCCACTGCCTAAAAACCATGGCTTTAGAGGAGGTAGCAGAGCCATATGACATTTGTACCCATGCCTGTTGCATAGCCTGCAGTTTGTCCGGGCTATCAAAGAAGCATTTTAACTATTACAAAACAAAGTTGTGTGATCTTTGATTACCATTAATATTCAATAGTGGCAATGTGAAACAACGCTCAGCAGCAGCGCTGCTGCTCATACCTTACTCCTTGCATAATTCAAGACTTTCTTTTGATAGTGTATCAAGGCACTGTGTGGGCACTGAGACAAACCTGACAGAGACTGTGAGAGCTAGAAACTCATTACCTAATCTAACACAACAGCAGGCAATATTAATCTTCTTGCACCGTTATCTCAGCTACACAAGGTAACAGAGTCATGCTGAACACAGCTACCAGGCAAGGATCAAGAAACGTGCCCCCCCCCTTTCACATCCCCAGAGCATCTTAGGGTTAGCACTTGTGCTCATCCACACGAGGATCAGCAGGCTATAAAAAAGAAAGAGGGAAAAAGGACAAAAGCAGAAGCAATCCCCAAAGTGGGCACAAGAACGGGAGATGCACACATCTTCAAAACCATTCTCAGCCAGAGAAGCACCACCAGCCATATCACCTGGGACACAGCCACTTCTACGCATTGAGCATCTGCTCCCTCCGCTGCTTCCCACCTGCCTGTCACCAGGTGCTGACCACAGCACAACCCATTGCAGAAGCTGCAGCTTCCTTGGGCTCAGAATCAAATCTCTCCCAAGGGCTGGAGGCAGTCCTGCTGGGGAGAAGGAAAAAGGGATAGAAAGGAGGGGAAAAGAAGGGAAGACAATCTGCTCCCTTAAACCTTCTTTGCAACATGCAGCTTTTACCTTTCCTCTCCATTTGAGCACACACTCAACTGCTCCCACAGCCCAATCCCTTGCAGGAGGCACACCCTGCCCACGTGCTGCATTACCTCCACGCCAGGACTCACCACCAACTTTGAGAGGCACAGGGATGCTGAAACACATGGGTTAACACGAGCAGAAATGCCAGCGTGGCTGTGAAGGTTTGAATTAAACCCTTTATGGTGGCACCTTTTCAGTTAAGAAAAACATTTTAAAGCATGTCAAGTTTGACAAATGGTTGCAGTTTTCTTCAGTCACCACAACACCCGTGTACCTGCAGCTGAACCCTCCAGAAATCTTTGAGGCTCACTGGCCCCAGCTGAGGGACTGCAGGGAAGCCCTGCAGGGAAGGGAGCCAACTCCCACCCTCTTGGAGTAACACCCACCAAAAAGAAACTTCAAGACTTGGATTTCCGCACAAGCTCAGCAAGTCCAGCAGAATTAAATGGCCTTCTCAGTGAAAAACCCTGCTCAAACACAGGCTTGCCTGAGAGCATGGTAGCTCTCAGCTAACAGACCTCAGTCAAAGCTGGCAAGAGAGCACTAGAGACAAGCGCCTTCATACATCCACATCAGGTGAGCCAAGCAGAGCCTGTATTAATACTGACAAGCTTTAAATAACACCACTGCACAAAACCTCCTCTCCTAGACCCAGCTATCTTGAGTTTTCATCCAGGAATGCCAGCCCTTGCTTCAGGAGCAGGCGCTGGGGGCAGCTCACGCCCCAGATGCATCTCCCCAGTGGTGCAGGGAGCCTCTGGGCAGACCCCAATCCTCCCTCACCCCACTGCCACAGCACCCAGGCATGGCAGCTCGCTCGCTGCCTGTCCCCAGCGTGGCAGTTCTGACAGGTTTATGCCAGTTAAATATTAAAGCCTAAAGGACTATTTGCATAATTAAACATTGATCTGCTCTCCCTCTCTGCATGTACCTCTCATTCCTGTGAAATATATTAATTCTGCCTCTGCCTCAGGACAGAGGCCCTGCAGACGTGATGTGGTGCCTGTCCCCCATGGAAAATTAGTTTTGAAAAATACAAAAGATCTTTAAAAAACACACAAAACTTTTAGAACATAAAGCCAAGGTGGTGGGCCAGGGGCATTATCCTTTCTACCAGAGAACAAAGGAAGAGAAACAAAGGGACATGGGGATTAGCATCCAGGCTGGCACAGAAAAGGGGATATAATTGCTCGGCTTTGCTGCTGCAATACCCGTAATCTTCAACTGGGGGTGTTCAGACAGATCAGCACGCCCAGAATAAGCAACACAATGAGCACACCAAGCCAGAGGCATATTACAGAGCTGGTTTTCAACATGCGGCATAACCTACCAGTGGTGGGCATCAATGAATCCACTTTTTTGCTGAACGCTATTTCAGGAAGTGGAAAACATCCTAAAAGTACTATTGAAGCTAAATCTACATGACACTTCTGTTGCCCAGGCAAAATTTTGGCTTTTGTCACTTTGTCACTAAAGCAGATCAAATGGTGGCACACATACACAAGACTTGCACTGAGACAATTGCACCTGATGGAGGTATATTACTAATATCTCTCTCATGTATGGATGCTCAGGGGAGACAAAACCAAGCTAATCTCCATGACTGAACCATCCAACAAGAAAAATCTTATGGCATTAGTGGCACCCGGACAAGTTTTTCACTCTGGAAGCAAGTCGTCCCAAAGCTGCAGAAGCTTGCACCCACCCTCAGACAGGCATCATCAGCACCCCAGTGCAGCAGTGCCTGGCCCCAGCTGCATGTGGAAGCCGTGCATTTTCCAGCTCCCTAATCGCCCAGGTTTTGTACTCACCCATGGCCAAAGCATAACGGCTTTGGGGAGTGTGCTGATGCCAAGTGGGACCAAAGGGGTTGGGGGCACCCCCAGACAGCTGCTTCCCTTACACTGTGCCAAACTGTGGTGGCAGAGGATCTCTGCATGTGCTGGGGAGGGCAGCTGCCAGGCCGGACGCGACTGCAGGCTCTCCACAGAGAAATTCAACAACAGACAACACCAGCAATGCCATATGGGGAAATGCCTTCAGTATATGAGATGTAATTTTGAAATGAGCAATTTCTCTATGTAAATTGCATAAAAGCATCCCACAGAACGCATGAAAATACCTGCGTACTCAAATTAATCGCATGCACGGGAGGCAACTAGGAGATAAATAACCAACATTAATATTCTGAGTTCCAATTTCTATCTTGTGCCACCATAAATTATTTTCACATTTAAATAACAAACTTATATTTAAGCTAATCAGGGTTTAACAGTTGAAACACAGCAGAAAAATATCAGGAGAATCCTATTTTTGCTGCTAGCACTCACTGGTTATTCTGTATTTTCAAAAACTGTAATTGGAAGATTGCAACCTTTCCTCCCCCCAGCTATGAGACAAGAAAATTGCCTCTTTTTTTTTTTTTTTTTTAACTATAAAGTTACTTCATCTGAATTTTTACTGCATGTCTATGAGCACATGCTGATATCAGCATGTCTTTTGTCCACATCCAGCTTTTTACTTCCCTTACATGAACATACCCTGAGATCCTTGCATGTAATTGAGGGTTTTGTTCTGCCTAACATTTGAAGAATGCTTTCTGCCTTTTGTTTTGGTCCCTTCCTTAAAGGTCAGCAAGCATCACACCTAACTGGATTGGTAATTACTCTAGTAAACATGGCTGAATAGACAAACACCAATACATTTACAAAGGTAGCATTAAGCGTGCTGCCTTCTGTTCCTAACGTACCAGGTATAAGTAACAGCAAAACTGGGTCATTTTTCTAGTGCTTCATAAGCCAAGATGCAGTTCATGTCTTTCAGCTGGTTGAAATGCCCTTTTTATATTCACAAAACACTCTGGTTATTCCTCCCTGCTCTTCTTCATGAGCTGCACGAGGATGGAACAAAATTGCTGACGTCCACAAGCAAATAACTTAAGGTGCAACAGGTCAGCTCGTAATTCAATATACCTTGCACATCACCTTCAAGGACATGTGTGAATTTTGGCAGCCGTGCCGTATGCTGATCAGATTACCAGGTGACAGGCAAGTCCACAGGACATATTTCAGAAACCTTTCCGGAGGAAGAAAGTCAGACAAGTCAGCAAAGTTGCCAGTGCTGCACTCAGCGAGTGTTACATGCAGCCAGAGAGCATGGTCTAGCCCAAGGACAGGGTCACCCCCTCCTAGCAGGTAGCAGCATTAAGTTCATAGATGTATCTTAACGTATTAAGGTAAATAAACCAAGGAGAAACAGAAGCATGTGCACAGGGAACACAATGAAGCCGTTTGTGAGTTTTCCCCAGTACCAACGCGATGCTGCACCAAGAGGTGAGAGCCACCACCAAAATGCAGGGAAAGCCACCATGAGCTCCAGTTTGGGGGCTACCAGCTCAGAAAGTCCCCTCTGACTTCTGCTCAGGGGAATAGCAGCCTTATCAAGTGTTGGAGCCATTGTCCTCCTCACCCAACTCAGACGCAGCCTTCCTGTCCAGCAGCTGCTGCAGCACCTCTGCCTTCCGGGGATCAAAATTGAGTCTTGGCTTCTCTTGATTGAGCCCGCTCACAGTCTGCTTTTCCTTCATCGCTCCCAAGACCCCAGTAACACCTTGGGGCACTGTGGTGGTTTTACTCGAGTGGGCAGCCGAGCTTCACCACAATCGCTCTCTCACTCCTCACCTCCTCAAAGAGGAAGGGGGAGAAAAGACAACACAAAGAGCTTGAGGTTTGAGATGAGAATGATTTAATTAAAGGGAAAGGGAATGGGGAGAAAAAGAAACAAAAGAAACAACAAGGCCGTGCGGAAGCACAGAGAGAAAGGAAAAGGTTATTCTCTACTTCCCATCAACAAGCGATGTTCGGCCACGTCCTGGGAAGCAGGGCCTCAAAACGCGTACCGGTTGTTGAGGAGGACCGCCCTTCCCCACGAGAGCCCCCTTTTTATTGCTGAGTGTGACATCAGGTGTTATGGAATATCCCTTTGGTCGGTTTAGGTCAGCTGCCCTGGTGATGTCCCCTCCTCATCACTTGCCCACCCCCAGCCTGCTGGCTTGGAGGGAGTCCTGATGCTGTGCCAGCACTGTGCAGCAATAGACACAACACTGGAGTGATACCAGTGCTGTTCCAGCTACAAGTGCAGAGCACAGCACTGTGTGGGCTGCTGCAGGGAAAGGTGACTCCATCCCAGACAGACCCAACACAGGCACCTTCCCCTGTCATTTCATACAGGGCTCAGCACAAAGGCCCAGGATGATGGTGGCTGCAACCGTGCGTTTCTTACCAAAGCTTCTGCGTGCTACGTGTTCAGCAGGAGGGCAGTGGAATATGATTTCCACATAAAAACAAATCAAGCAAAAAGCAGACATACCCAACTTCTGTTGGAACGCTTTTTCACTATCTTCATCTGTAATCAAAATATAATTTTTCAGTAGCATTTGCATTTCTCCTGTGAGAATGGAGCATAAAAGCAATTCAAAGCCCTAACAAAAGGAACCACAAGTTTCTGTGTAAAAAACAAATAGCTCTCATCCTGCTAAACCCCACAGCGACTACAAATCACTTGATATAATGTTTAATACAAATACCAGATTCCAGTCTTTGACTGAGCCAGGATAAAGAGCCCATTTCAAAAGTAAGAATTTATATATATTCGTCCCCCATATCAGTATCAAGTGAAATGAAATAACCAAAGGAAATCATAATTTCCAAACCATGACTCTTGTCAGAGCCCAGACTAAGAAAATTATCAGTCAGTATTTGACTAATACTCATTAATTTTATTGAGCTCACTGAAGACTGCTGCAAGAGTGTTAATATACCATGCCACAGCCACACCGCACTCAGTGCAGCTGCAGACCCTTACAGGCTGTAACGTGTGGCCAAGCTATAGCAAAGGCTTCCAGGCTCTACACGTTCATGGCCGCCCTCTGCCAACAAACCCACACATGCTACGGAGCCCCCATAAATGAGGCTCACCATTTCAGACAGAAGATTGCAGCTCCTGGAGCCATCTCTGTAAAGCTCTGTCCCAGCCTGTCGGTGCTGTGCGGGCCCTGCTCAAAACCATGATGCGTTGTGGCTCACCGCCCCTCACACTGCCTGCAGCACTGCCTGCGATGGCATTCCGGACAGTGACGGCACCTCTCCCCTTGGTTGCTTTTTTTCCAGCTGAGCTGCACAGCTTGGAATACCTCATAAATGCAGACACATTTGGCATTTACTTTACTACATGCACGAAGTTTTGCCAAAAGGCTCCGTGCTTCCAGCTTGACTCCACACACAAGGAATGAGTTTCTCCACTGCAAGCTTGATAGCAAGGTAATTAAGCATTAACCCATGCACCAAAACTGGAACTGTGCAATTTCCTCTGTAACTTCCAAGCCTGACAGATATCAATTCCCCATAAGCATCATTAAAACACATTTACGTAGTCTCCATTCAGTTATGTGTGTACTACATCTAACTCGTATTTTGTGTTAAGTATGCACATGCCAAATGTGATATTTACACATTATTTAAGTTCTTATATATCCCTGAGAGCTGAACAAATTAATACTTTGATTAACTCCACCATTTTCTCATGTGTGATTATTTTCTAAAATTAATGCATTATTTAAATTTATTCAATAAAATAGCTTCTGGGGTGTTTCTTCTCTGGGTTGATTATAAGTTCTGAAGATCAAACATTCATAATTTGAGCTGTGCGGCTTTGATTATAATTGTTCAGGTAAATCACAGGGCGCTCCAGCTCTCCCTGGATTGGAAGAGTAGAGGCGCATTTGCACTCCTGCACGCAAGCCAAAATCGACACTCAGGGCAGACAACACAACCTTGACATTTGCTTTAATCAGACATGCAGCCAAATAAATTTAGACAAATGTTTGTGATAAGGGAATAGGAGGGGTCCACAAGAGCATCTTGAGCTAATTCTCTTCACACTGTGATTGAGCAGTGATAGACCATCTCTCTTCCTCTTGAGCCCCATCCCCAGGATCCTCCCCAGCAGCAGCATATTAGTAGTAAAACCCTTTAAGGGCTGTCTGAGATTTCCCACTACTCAGGAACAGTTATTAAAATGCACCTTGTTCTTTGTTTAATTTATAATACACTCTCTTTCCTACATGCCCTAAATAATTATGTTTTAATAGGTAATACAGTTCTACATCATCCTGCATGTTACCATTTCCCGCTGGGAAGCTGGGACATGCTCTCTAACAGTGCTGGCTCCCGTACGGTGCCTCACCGACGCCCCTGCTCTGACCAGGAGCAAGGGCACAGATATATGGCTTGTCAGCAGCACTGGGCACCAAGGAAGAAACACAAGTGGGAGAACGACATCTGAGTACTTCGTGTCAGCATAGGCTTTTATAAAAAGGGTGAGTCGTTCACAGTCCAAAATATGTGTTGTCATTCTAGTGTACAACCAAAGAACTACCAACAAAAGCAATTAGCTCTACAGAAGTATTTAATTCCCAGACACACATTTAAGTACTTAGCTATTGCTTTTTAATTGGAAAACGTGCTACCAAGAACATTTACTGCAGATTTTGAACTGACCCTGCCAACGGCATCAGAATAAATTCTTCCCGGATTTTCACTTACCATCACTATGGTACAGCTTTATTAGTAACAACATTTATGGCTTGATAAAAATTCTATTTTTAGAAATAAATTCTTTTTTTGAATAAAGAATTTTTAAAATATTCTTCTGGACTCTGCCTTACCTCAGATCTCAGAAACAGCCTTCAGTGTTTTGGGAAGGTTCACATCAGCTTAATTGTCATCCAATGCTGTGTAACGTAGAAAAAATGAAAAAAAAAAAAAAAAAAGAAAAAAACACACTGGCTTGTTCCATCATATATATGCATCATCACATGGTGTGCGTGCATGTATCTGTTGAGTCACATGAACCACAGAAGTCCATCTTTATTCCAGCACATTGCCTCTCTCAAGTTCCCTACAGCATGCAATAAACTCACACATTCTTTATTCTGACTACACCAAATACATGTGTGCATTCTGAATGAGAAAGCACTAGATGATAGAAGACAGTCAAAAAATACACAGAGGGTGGGGGATAACAGTCTATTCATTATTTGTTTGCTAACCTTTAAGTTTTTCTCAAGGACTAGAAACCAAATAGAGAATGATAGTCTCCTGTATTTAAGTTCATCCAGATCTGTTTGAGGTTTTTTGTGTAACAAGCACAACACTAAGCTTCTACATTTCATGTGCAGGGATTAATCTGCTTCTTAAATTAAAATGGACATGATCTTCTTTGTGCTAAACCTATCAGTTACGTGACTTAGATAGAATACACTAAATAAAAGCAGAATTCAATGAGCAATTTTAGAATGGTGTCACTTTTACAAAACAACCATCAGAAACCCACCCTGAAGAAAGCAGTGCAGGACATCCCAAAGGAAACCAGAAAATGTCATTACAATTACTGAAAATATTTCACCTAAAAGGAGCTGACAAGTCCATAAGAACAGAGTGAAGGCTTTAAGGGAAGGCTTCTCACAGAAATTCAGATTTTTGCCATTTGCAGTGCTACTGTGGAGAAAGAAAATGGAGTACATTTTTTTCTGTATAACTTAGCCCCTACTGCCACCTGCAGTTCCCATAAAATGCATTTGCTGAGCATTTCCATTTCTAAGCAGAAGCTGCTGCACACCCCAGGGTTTATAACCACGGTGCCATCTGAAACCTGGCAATAACACCAATCATCTTTTTCCCAATTAATATGTGGCTGCTTTGTGCTTCTTGTACAAGAGTGTGCCGCATCCTGCCCAACACCCACCTCCCGCCCCCAAAACTCGCAATTAGGTCACCAAAGTCAGCAGGATTCACCCTGCTGGGTTACAGCGGTGGCCTTGCAGCATTCGCTGTCCCTTTTTGTATGTGAATTGTGGAAACTTCGCCATACAAATGTTGCTGGCAAACAGCGCCTGTACGTTTCCAGGATTTTTTTCTGCCCTTACCAGACTGGTGTGAATTTTGGCAGGGCCATCATCTCTTCCACTGCACCGTGCTCCTTGCTGCTCTCTCCCACTGCACACAGCACAATGCCACCCCAGAACCTCCTATAGCAAATACATACATAAATAAACACCAAAATAAACTACTGCATTTGTAAGTGATCTAGTCATGGCTTCAAGCCAACCAATTTGCTAAACATTTACCTACGCTAACATTTGCATTTGAATTTCCAACGCACCTGGAGAAGGGCCCATCAGTGGGCAGCACGCTGGTGGCCACACGCCCAGGGGAAAAGGGACTGGTCCCAGCACCTCTCATGCTAACCTCCTCTGAAAGCACAGCTTAGGGTTGGTCAAACACTGCCCTGAGGCCTGCTGCCGGCCCAGCCGCTCGGCAGAATGTTCCAGAGCCTTCCAGAACGTTCCAGAGCCTCCCGGAAGGGGCTGGGCCCGCCTCTCACAGCTCTCTCACAGCTCCCCTCAGACCCGGGGCCCATTCTTGAAGGCAGAAACACATTTAGGGTTTCAGATCTCTCCAGCACATGATCACACATCTCGTTGTCTTCAGAATAACCATCAGATGGCACTGCTGGCATGTGTGGGTGGCACAACCCCTGCGTGAGGCATGAGGGCCTTGGCACAAAAATGGGCCTGCCTGTCAGCCGCCTGTGCCCAGCCACATTCACAGTCCTCTTCCCACCAGTTCCCTCTCTGCACTGAAAAAATCGGGAAATAAGCACAATGGAACAAAAATTGTCTCAAAGTTGAGTTTGTTAAACATATTCTTGAAGCAGAAACCGAGACTTCACAAACCTGCTCTTGCATAAACACCCATTTTATGGCAATTTACTTTGTGTTCTCAAGTAATTCTTTTTCTATCTTTTACTTAGCCATTTTTTCAAGTCATTAAGTGGCACCACTGAAGCTTCATAAAGATTTTCAAGTATTTTTTTGTACTTTTCCCCACTGTTTTAGCATTAACCTTGTGCTCACTCCACCGCTAAGCTGGTCCCAGAAACCTGAATCCCAAAGGCAAAGATCATGTCCAGAAGACATACAGCAGAAAGCACTGACCCAAGGTGCCAAGGGGATTAATTAATTAAACCCCCAAATAACTGCAGCTGGCCCATCTAGGGGTATGCTTTTGTCTCTGGAGTTTTCAACACAGAGAAAAGCCCTCCAAACAAAAAACATCTAAATCTCTTACCACATGCACACAAATGTGTGTATTAAAATAAACAGGACACCTTAATACTGCTAACATCTGTAGCTAATAACCCACCTAAATGACAACAAACATCCTAACATCTCGGTGTGATGACACAACCGCCATGGCTCGCGTTTGGGCTGTGGACCTGCCAGAGATGGGGCTCTCATCCAAATTACTGCCAAAGCAGCAGAAATCACAAGGCTTTTTTTCAAAGCCACCTGTGTTTCCCCAGGACTGTCCCAAGGCCAGAGGCCACCTTTCTTCTCTCTCCCTGTCCAGCCCGGCTGTACTGGGCCTGTTTGATGTGATCAGAGATGGGCTACAGCAGCTGGAGTAGTCTGAAGGTCAGAAGGACTTTACATCTCTTTTCATTTCTCAAGATCAAAGTTTCAGTGATAGATTTCTTAAGTCGGAGGGATTCGTTTTGTTTTCCTTTGCAGTTTCATTAAAAGTCTATGCATTTTAATGCTCTTCAGCAAAGCCTACAAATTATAGAGGCATATTTATTATTACCAGAAGAAAACCCAGCTTTCTGCTGTTCTTCCTCCAAACTCATTCAAATTACCTTAAGTTTTTCTGTAACAAAACATGGAGACACTGGCACCACTTGGCATTAGCCTCCTGCAGCATAAATACATTAGCTAATGGGTCTGTTTGCAAGCTGAAACGGTCAATTAAATATACAGAAAACATCACCCAAGTGACAGTGCTGCCTCCCATTTAATCCGATCAAGGCATAGGCAAACAAGCTCATCATAGTTTGCTTCTAGCCCTGCCATCCTTTTAAAGCCAGAAAAGCCAGGTGGATTTTTCCCCATCCCCTCTGAACTGAAGAGCTAACATTGTTTAGGGCACAAGTGGATTGATTAACTTTCAAGAGCACTTATATAAACACCAGACACTTAGTCAATGTTTTTTTGCTCTTTTAGCCTTCTTGTCAGGGAGAAGTATAAAACCGCCTAAAAGGCACAGTATAAATTTACTTTCAATCTCTTTTCATAGTCTTTTCATGAGCAAAAAGTCACGAAATAAAAAGAAATAAACTTTTAACACCATTTCCAGACCTCTGTGTCTAACACAGCAACAAGCACAGGGCTGCAACACAGTGGTTCAGCTGCCCCATAGACAGAGGGGCACATTAGCAGGTGCCATAAATTCCCCATGCTTTGTGCCCAGCACAACCCCTTGGGCACCAGCACAGCTAATGTGGGTGTCACAGGCAGCCACCCACAAATGCAAATAAATAGTTGTCTTACCCACACAGACCAAGCTGGCAGGCAGTGTCTGGAGATCAGGGTCACTCGTCAACCTCGGGACAGACCTGTCCGGGAACACACCACAGGGAAGCCTGAATAAGGCAGCTGTTCCCAGGACTGGTAATTTTTCTGTTTTGTTTGCTTTTTCCTCATGATAACCAGATGAGCTTTAATCATTCTTTTTCCCATTTTGGGTCACTGCCCTGAGCAGCACTGATTCAGGAATAGCATGAGGGTACAGTCTCCATCCCAATGCTTTAGTCTCCAAGCCACTGCAACATTAATCTTTTTTTTTTTTTTTTTCTAACAACTACTTGTCCCCAGGAATATGTTATTTAAACATAAATAATTTCTCTAGCAACTGATAGGTAAACAAACATAAACCCAGTATGGCCAGTGAGCAAGAGGAAAACCTGCTCTACCCAATGGCCAGCCCTGGACCATCTGTAATATGGTAGAAGAGGTCTTTTCCTACCCAAAGCGGAGGCCATAGCAGGCTACACACTCACAGCTTCTCAATGCTGTGCTCAACAGCCCAGGCAATTGTTTTGAGCTGCCTTCAATGCAAGACAGGAAAATTAAAGCAAGCTCATTTCACACAGTGCTCCGCTGGCTCCAGAAATCCCAGGACAGTTATAAATCTGTGCAGTTTTACTACTTCCGATATATCCTACCAGCACTGGATGTCTGCACAACAATAAATTTCAATTAGAAGAGGAACTTCTCTCCCTTTCTGGGATATTCTTGCACGCATGAAGATAGAAAGAGAAAACAAACTAGACTTAAAATAAAAGAGTATTATTTAAAGTTACTCAGAAATATTTACTGACCTTTATTTAAATGTATTACTAATGATTAGGCTAATTTTCATTGATGATTAGGGAGGAAACGGCATGATTTCTTGAGAGGGCTGATATTACTGTACATTTCCAATTGTTGCCTGATTTTATTGCAAATTTCCAATTGCATAGTTGTGTTATTGCATACATAGAAAAGAAAGACTGAACATGAACAGACTCCAGAATATTTATATGGATACTAATGACACATGCAAAACATCCTGTAATAAGCAAACACCACAGTGCCACAGACACTCAGGATGTACAAGAATGAACTCAAAAAGTTTACCAAAAATAACGTGCCCTGCAAGTCTTACACGGACACTGATGAGCAAATTTATTAGGATAGAAGTGATGAGCAGGTGTGTATATTGTCACTGCAGATACAGATTTTTAGGCACAAAAGACCTATTTCTCCAATATGCAAGACACCTGGTCACTCCAAATTAGCCACTTTAATGCTGCTTCCTATCTCAGTAGCATTAACCTAAATTCAGAATTTGCTGAAGTTCTGCAAAATCAAAATCATATACTGTTACAATAAATCCTAAGAAAAAGCTAAGTATTGCTGCTTGTGAGACTACTACAGCTCTTGGGGAGAAAATTCACATGTGCTCTTATTTAAGCAAATAAGGCACAGGGTTCTCCAGTCCTCCCCCCCCCAGCCATGCTGGTCCCATCTCAGCCACGGGGAGGACAAAGAGGCACAACTGCTTTCCCACCAGGTACGCCTGGGGACACTGAAAGACGTGGCTGCTTCACAACATTCCTACATTAAGCCGTAGCAACCTGTCACCACACTAATACCTGTTTTCCTTGGTGCCTTTTTCTTGATTGTTCAAATAAAATAGTCTTAATAAAAATTAGATTAGAGATTAAAAGTTTATTCTACATACAGCGTACTGCATAGCTTTCCTAACAAAAGTACTACTCGTAATTAAATGACGTATCTCCATCAGGACAGGAACTAAAATGGAAAGGACTACCAGAGATTCGTGCATTAGGAAACTAGCAGGTGCTCATCAGAAGGGTAATAGCTAGCAGCCAAAACAAAGCCTAAATGCCAAAGGTTTAATTCATGCCGTATTTTCTATGCCGTGCAGGATTTAGGAGAACACCTGTTTATGCTATCCTGGGACACGCACCCTACCAACAGAAAGCAGGTGTTAAGGCTGAAGAAAAGGATGGGTGATAACTCAGCAGATTTAATCAGCATCTCCTTACCCTTCCACTCAGTACTGCACAACCAAGTTGACCTTCTCTTCAACCAGAGGTTAAATTTATGCCTGCACTGACCCTCTGAATTTTACAGCAGCTGCCATGAGGCACTGAGCCATTGTCTCAGATTTAAGCACTGCTAGTTATAGGCAACAGCCCAGGGAGATAGCTTTGAATACAGATGGAAAGATGTTTTGGTGTCCTGTTTTTCTCCTGAGCAGTAACAATAAGAGCTTCTTCTCCTTCATGCAAAAGCAGCTTTATTCTACTTCAGAAATTGAAACTTCCCAGCAGACTATCCACTTACCGCCATGATAAATCAGAATTGAAAGCGATAAAGGTCTGGGCAGAGATTTTTTTCTTCTTGTCAGTTTTCCTTCTCGATCTCGGTAGGCATAAGAAAGCAAACAATAATTAGCTGATCAGTTAATTCAGTATCTCACTACAACTTTTCCAAAGTAGAATTCTGGTCTAATAACACAGCAAAGTGTTTTACTCAATACCTATAAATTAACGAGTGCAAGGTAGTCATCTGGGAAGCAGTTTTTTAAAAATTGCATATATCTGTCACAAAGTACACTATAAACCCACTATGAGTGTAATTATTATATAATTAGCTGTGTTTGTAAATCCAGCAGTTTAATCATGTTCAATTAACCACATTACAACTGGAACACTTGATAGTTAAATGTGTTGTTAAACTGAAGAACACCTGGAACACGTCATTAATTCCACTTCCAATAAATTACCTTTAACTAAAATCTGTCACTAATAATTATTTTCCTTCCTTCCTAGCATTCCACCAGGATTAAAATAATAAATAGCCAATTCAGATCAGCAGTTTGTTAAGACATGATCACAAGAGCCTGTCTGCTGCCAGTTTTACTTTTCTGTGATATATTCATCAGCAGAGATGACCATCTCCTGCATAAATTTCTGTTTCTCCTTGCTTTGAATTTTCATTTCCAAAAACTAATTTTTATCTGCATGGGGTTGTTTTATTATTATTATTACTATTTGTTCTGTGCTTGTGTGTGTGCATGTGAGAACTACCAGGTCAAATGTAAAAGGTTACTTCTAGGTGAGGAGCAGGGACTTCTTTCAAGCTGGCCCTGCACATACCTACACCCTGACAGTCCCCGAGGCAGCTCAGTACAGGGCATGCACGCAGCACTCCAGGAAAACTGTTTCCATTTCTACGCTCCAAGGACTCTGACAGCCTGCATAAACTGCAAAAAAGCAGCTGAAGTTAACTTCTTCTAGAGCTAAATACCAAGAAATTGCTCTGCAAAAGCATAATCCCCAGGAAAGCGCAGGAACTCCCCAGGACAGAGCAAAAAACAGTGATGATAAAAAGGCAGCTGAGCCCAGCCGCCTGCAGCTCCCATGTTAGCGAGCAGGCTCATTGCAAGAGTAACAGGAGCTGGAGCCGCTTTCCAGCTCTAACCTCAACCATCTGGGTCAGCGTACCCACCGGGGAACTGGTTGTGAAAGTTGAAAACACCCCAAAACCCCATTAAAGCAGCTCACGAATTCAACACTGGAGTTGCAATCCGTTAAATGCACAGGTTGGGTGACATTTCCTCTGACTTAGCCAGGCACAAGCTCCTGCAAGTCAGAGCAGTCGCTGTGAACCCCTGCGGAGGCTACAGCTGCTGCTTTACCAGCAGGTCTTAGTGCAAGTAAAACTGGACACATGCTTGGAGAGTTTCTTTACACCACCACTTCAAGCCTTTTGCTTACCAATTTAAAAACACGGACAGATAGAAAAGTGAGAGGCCTTTGAAAAGCATCCATTCACAGAAATAATTGGAACGTTTTCAGAAGAAGAGAAACCTGACAATACAGCATATACAACGTTAAATTGCAGGGTGTACCTTTAGGTCAAACACTCCTATTCACTGTCATTATTCCCAATCATTGATATCTCCATTGCAACTGAGGCAGCTAATCTCAAATGATGAAAGGAAACAAACGTAATGCAGTGACAGACCGTTGAACTGAATGTCGTCTCATAGCCTTGAAATTGAGAACTCAGTAGACCTTAAAAAAGAGTTGGACATTTGTATGAACAACAGCATACACTATTGTAAAGATTAAATTAGGGACTTGAAACAGATGAAAGGGCTCCAGAGCTGCAGCAGACACCCTGGTGGAAGGAGCGGGATGTAACCTCGCTGCTGCTGGGTCTCGTGCAGCAGCATTCAGAGCCAACTGCCACTGACTATTGACACCAACTATTTATAAACCTGACCAACCACAAGATAGAAGATGGTGAAAAGAAATAGCAATTTCTTTCAACCTGGACACATACGGAGTAACTTGATTTGGTGTACACAGATTCTACTTTCCTTTGGTGTGCTGGCAATATACTGCAGTCTCTTTCTTTTCCTTCTCATGTAGATACAGAGATGAAAATTCCATCAGGCCTTTGATCACTGTGGATTGTATACTACTACTACTAATAATAAAAATAATGCAAAGGAAAGTAGAAAATGATGTGAGAGCAAGCCTGCGACAACCAAGGAATGAGGTGCTGCTGATGTAGAATTTGAGAGTTAAAAAGCATGTAATCACCAGTTTTTACCTGGAGCCGTTCATCACAAGGACATTTAAATACAGCCAACAGGATGTTGACAATGCTGCTATCTGGTACCCCAACCAGTACAGAAAAGGACAGCCCAAGTGAGTGAAGTCATTGAGGAAGTTACTAGTCAGCCAATGTACTTAGTCTTACCTGTCATTAGCATGACTGGGTTGCTATTATGTGGCAAGATGTCACTGAAGCAGTTTCTCACTTTTTTTTTTTTTAAGGAGAAAAGCTACCTTTTTTAAAAACAAACAAAGCAAAGCAAAACAAAACAAACAAACAAACAAAAAACTAGCCTCTGCAGCCTCACATCCAGTTGGACTGCTGTAGCCCAGACTGTCAAAAGCAGTCCAGGCAAAGTTGTACTGTACTTTTAAAGCTACCAAAATAGCTACAACATTTGTTTTCTGACTTATTCATCCTAATACCAGCTTATTTTCTAAGCCAGGAGACTACACAGAGGAACAGGAGCACACCTAGTATAGAAAGTATTGTAAATATTTCACAGCAAGTTAAAATGGGCTGACATAATTCAGGATCACACTACAAGTATGCTGGAGTTAGAAGCATAATTTAATCCTACTCATCACTGACTTCTCAACCATATTTCCCTTTCCCTTACAAACATCTCCAGCTATTGTCACCTACCACCCTCCTCAGGTGGGCACAAACAGGAGTCCCATTGCATAATACAGCCTGCATGTTCCTTCACCAACTTGGGAGTCTCAGTAGAAAGAAACACTGCTACTACAAGAAAATACCAGATTTATATATTGTTTGCCTATAGCTGTGCATCTGTCCACTATTTTCAGAAATTTAACTCTAACTGAAGGATTGCATCTATCAAAAATCAACTCTAAGAAATTTTACATCTCCTGTAGTAAGTGATGCGGAGGAAGATGACCTTCACAACGAACTGCTGCTAACTTGCTGCATGGAAAAAAAATAGATCTCTTGCATGCTGTAATACACAAAACAATTATTTGCCTCAAGCAAACTGAAATAGAATGGCAGAACCAGCTGGTTACAGATGGTAGTGTGAAAAGTTCACCTCCTCCTTTCTCTGCTGCTTAGCTGCAAGAGTATTAGTCAACAAAGCAAAGGATTATTTGTACTTCACTGTTCAGATTAAAAAGGATAAATTCTAAAAATGAATCTATAGCCTTCACTTCAAGCAATCACATCCAGTGCTCCAACAAAGGAGGAAATAGCTTTGATGAAACATCAAATGAGATAATGAAAAAGATCACTGAGATGAGCTTAACATGAATACTGTGCAAAGTTTACTCTTCTGAAAAAGGAACTCAACCCCTACCTTTATACCTGACCTGATTTAAAAAAAAAGATGGGGGGAAGGGGAGGAGGATGTTTAGATGAATTGCTGGCTGATGAGAAAGTAAAACAGAGGATATTTGCCTGCTAGGGAAATGCTGTTCCCACAGCGATCCAGTCATCAGGATAGCCACAAAGTGAAAAAGGCAAAACAACAAGATGGTATGACCTAGAAGAAAGACGGGAAAATATTTTTAAATATTTACAATTAATATTCTTTTTGTAACTAATTCTGACTGCTCTTACTCACCAGCACCATGGTTGTTTTTTACTGGGTAACCGAAGGATTAAATTCTAGAATAGAATAGTGCAGCTGGAAGACACCTTTGAAGGTCATCGAGTCCCACTGTCTGACCACTTCAGGGCTAACCACACTTCACCAAGAATTAAAGGATAAAGATTGCATAATGACAGTGAAATGGCACTAAAACGTAGGTGGGATAAATGAATATTGTTTTTAAGGCTTTCGGCTGAAACACAATAAGAGCAGGAAGATGCTGAAGGAAAAAAAAAATAAAGACTTCAAATCAGTTTAGAGACAAACAGGGCAATTTCACAACTAGGTGCTAAAACACTGAAGCCATTGTTCCAACACAGAAACAGATGAACAGTGCAGATGCAACATTATACTCAAATTTCTACACACAAATAAAGCACAGGAGAAGAGCTAAAAGTGATACTTAGATGGGGATGGTGAACTAATGTGTATAATTAAGCCACTTAAATTAACTCAGCTCCGTGTTCTTTTTACAGAGAAATGGAAAGCAATAGATAATAGTTACACACTGCATATAGAATTTAGTAGGGTATTCCTACCAAAAATGCTTTGTCTTCATTAAAACTAATGGGAAAAAGTTGTTCTAAATGAAGAGCTTCTAACTTTACAAGTTCAGAAATTTTAAGGGACAATACCTATTAAAAAAATGCTGCCAATTTGATTTGCTGTGACACATACAGTAACAAAAAGAAACAGGTGGTTTCCTAACTTTAGCACCCTGTGAAGTCTAATACGCTAATCACATTAATCCAACTGAAAATCCATTTAATAAAGCTCTATTTCTCTATTTATAAATTTCTCTGTTTATAAATTTCTCTATTTATAAATATATGACTGGAAAAACACTCCCCATCCTCCCCCAGTAGCACCTTTTTTACCCAGCAATAGCAAAACGTAGAAAGGATATATAAAATAAAGTTAATGCAAACCACGTGTTAAACTCAACTTAAAAGTTAAGGAGCAAAAATGGCAGCTGATGTTTCCCTTATTCTCTTATTCCCATATTCTCTTTTGGATGCTGGAGATGAAGTACCAAACCATCCAAAGAGCCTACACACACAAAAAGAACTGCAGGTACTATGGATGAGTCATGCCAGGGCTACTGAAAAGATCATTCACTTATTTTTGGGACATGGTCATCAATCCACCATATTCACAGAAGTCACCCTAAGTAAAGAAATCATTAATTCCAGGTGAAATGAAGCAGAAATAAGCACGTTCAAAATGCAAATGATCTTTGTTTCCTATTATTCCCGCCCACCCCCTGCAGGATATGGAATAAACAGCAGAGGAAAAAAGCTCTGGTATAGGCTAATTTATTTAACATGGCAGGAGGAAGAAACAGATTCTCACCACATAATCCTTCACAATCCTTCTGCTCCAGAGTCTTGTCTCTGCTTTGGGAATATAACTTTATATTGTTCTATTCCATTTTAATTTTTATTGCTTATAATAAAAAAATAAGTGAACAGTAACAAAAGTTGTTTTTACCATATCCCTGCTGACCCAATTATCTTTAGAAGAGGTATAACTAGTCACTATGATCATAAATGTTAATGCAACAGAAAGCATTAATATTATTCAAGAAAAAAAAAATCATCAACTCAGTTCCTCACAGTGAAACATTACAAAAATGATGAGTAAATAAATGAAAAAAGTTCACAGCATATTCTACAGGCTGTTTGCCATCAAGCTGCAGCCCCAGAAAATAAATAAATGCACATGCAATCCACCCTTATGTCAACATTATCTAGGTGTTCAGATTGCCAGTTGATTTTCACCTCGTGGGGACCTAATCTGGCTGTTTGTAACGCACACACAGATAACCTATGTGCAGTACAGCGAGGCATCCAGGCAGAGAAATCCACATGTACATTTATAGTCATACGTGCATAAAATGCACACATACTTGCATGGGTGCACTTATTTGCAGAACTATTATTTAACTGTAAAACTTGCTCAAAACACATGAGCTCTTCAATAACCTTTTCCTTACAGATTCATTAAATAATAGACCAAAATCAAAATCATAAAATTCTTCAAAATGCCTTGGTAAATGTCCTGGTGACAGCAGCACTCTGTAATACAAACAATAAACTTTTTTTTAAAATAAAAAAATTGTGTTGGTGTGGTAACTGTAACCTTTATGATGTATCTATTCCAACATAAATATATTAAATGATAAGCAAACTATCCTCCCCCCTGAAAGAATGTCACATGGGAAATTTATATAATTTTGGATTATGTATTATTACATATACAATGTATGACATGTTCAGTAATTTCCAGTTCGACACGTACAGCTAGAACTAATAACCTTTTGACTAAAACATTACTCACTCTGTCCTTTAAGGGCACCTTTTCCCCATCTTAGAGGCTTGACATCATTTTTCCCAATATAGTGTTATTTTAACTTTACATGCCTTTTCCTGCTCAGCTGTATCCAAAAAATATTTCTTTCCACAATGAAAACCATTTATTCTCCTTTCAGATCTCCTATTCAGGCTTCCTATGTTAGGCATACAAAGACCAACTACATGAACATCTTTGGTCTCTTCACACGGAGGTATACTGTAATTTACAGGCAAAAACCCAGTACAGAAAATTAGCATATACAGGATCGCCGTTACTTTTGACCATTACAGCTTGTGTGAATACGTAAGGCCACCTAAATTTTACATCGTACGCATCACTTCAGTTGCAACATTTTATTATCTGAAGCTAGCAGTTATATTTTGTAACATAAATTAATTCTTCATTTTAAGAAACCATAGAGAAGTCCAAACATCGAAAGTATGGTTTTGTTAAGTCATTACATTAAAGCACTGATTTGTCACTTCTTTCCTCACAAGCTTTGATCAACTTTTTCCATCTTGTCAACTTGCCTTCACATAAAACTGTTCAGCATCCTGTAAACAGTATTATACCAAAGTCCTCCAACTTTTCCACTTCCATATGTACAGCAAGACTCTGCCCTTCCGCTGGTACAGCACCTTCTCAATGGAGGCTTCATTTTTTCAGCACAGAGAGACCTTCTGAAACTTAAGTGCTTTCTTCCAGCTGGTTTGCCTGTCAGACAGGAAAAATAATTATTGAGAAACAGATTATGTCTTATTTTTCTTGTCCAATTTCGTAGGCTATTAAATGTGAAAAACAGAATTCTTTGACTGTATGCAGTATTGACGTGGATTAGGATACAGTAAGCATAAACTGTGGGTAATAAGACTGAACTGATTAAATATAATAACAACCAGATAATTAACATACTGGCACAAAGAAAAACCACACGGAAAGCATGTGTTCTTTTTTATCTATATTAAGCCTCCTTTGTTCTAAGTTAATGATTTCTTTGTTACAGGAAATTCTTTTAACTTTTTATTATTTAAAAAAAGAATTCCTCTATGAAGCTGTTCCCCAGCTTAGTGGATATACCTCCCATTTTCTATTCTATGGTTTTTGCCTGTTGAAACAAACAAAAATTATTTCCCATTTCAAAAGATTATTTAATGCCTATCTACAACGGGAAAATGCTTTAAATGGCTCTAACCAAGGGGACTAATACTGGATTAAACATTTCCTCAAATACACATTAATTCTAGATTATATTCCATTACAAATCATGACAGAGAAAAAGGTGCAATCCAGTAATTTAAAATAGATGTAGTTGTTTTACTCTGAGTATAGGCATGTTATTGAATGTGATGTCCCTGATTATCTTAGATTGTCTTAAGATTGATTTTCTTTAAGCAAACAGAATAGTATTGATTTACATAAAATTTAATACACATATGTGAAGGCGTCTAGCCTTTTCATCTTTAAAAGCCAAGCAAAAAGAATAAATTTAATCTCCACTTAATGTGAGAGAAAGATGGCTTTTAAACGTTCATGTGCAAGTCCATTCAGGCACAACCTAAGCAATACGTGCTAAATCATGGTTTACACAAGATAAAGGGAGAAAAATGGAAAACAACAGAAAAAAAAATACTCTGCCTTTTCATTTATAAGCACTCTGTATTTGGGACTCTGAAGATCTTCAATGCTCTCTGCAATTGGCTTATTCAGTGTTTCTGGCAGAAGGAGAGTCAGGATTCCTGCTGACAGCCCACTGATTCCAAACACCACCAATGGTACAGAAGGGCTGAGAGATTTCTGAAATTAAAAACCCATAGCAGAAAAACATCACAATTTCCTGCTCTTAAAATACATGAGCCATGTGAACTGCAGTCAACACTGAAAAGCTAAAACTCTTCCATGTGTGCAATTATCTGTGTACTAATAGAACAAAGAAACCCAGTAAATGTCATTTCTCAGAAGTAGCTTCATGGAAACTTTAATTGTTTACACGCTAAAAGCACTCAGCTACAGAGTGGGCCTTAGCAGTTCAGAAAGCATTCATTCCATGATAATCACTTCACTAACAGATGAAATATTAAGACAACACAGAGTAACTAGATTCTTTCCAAAAAGGGTAATACGCTAGGTACTTTTTAACATCTTGTTCATTATTTCTAGAAGCTGATTTATTTTTTTTCTTGAAAATATTTTTTCAAGTACTATAGACGTATGTGGTACCAAAAAGAGCAACACGCTTTTGAGAGAACCTAACATATTTGTTTTATAAAGATTAAAATCAGTCTTACCATAGATGGCACAAATGGAGCCAGAATGCCTCCAAATCTGCAAGACATGGAACAGACACCCAAGCCAGCATTTCTGTTTCAAACAAAGGATGAAGATACATAGCTTCAGAATACGGAACTGCAATGTGTGGTAGCACTGTCAGAAATGACTTGTGTTTTGTTTAGTTTGTTATCAATAGACTGTATAAAATTAAAAAGAAATTTTAAAAAAGAAATTTTAAAGCACTCCAGCAGTTACTCCAAGAGGTCAATCCCACCCTTTCAAAACCCTAACAAAAAGCACTCCCTCACAACAGCTAGGTTTTCCAGCCTACCTACCATACAGGGCAATATAATTGGACATCCCTGTGCTGGATGGGGAACGATTTCACGATTTGGCAGGACCTTCAGACAGAACAACCCAAATGGCATCTCCTATCTCTTCTGTTGCCTCAGGTTACACAGATGAAAAGTCAGTGCTCACCTCCAGAAAACAGAAAACAAGTATATGCTACCATGAAGCTTGAAAACATTTGGCCAGATGTGTCACTGTAACTGCTGAATTCTGCACAACCCTCTATTTTCAGGCGGGTTTGAAACAATCTTATCTAGACTAAACGATAATCAAAGCATGGCTTAGAATGGCAGGACTCTAAGAAATGGACAGAAAGCCCCGAAGTCTTTCATTTGCTGATCAAATGCAAAAATCTTCTGTGTTTGTATCACCCCTAAAAATCTTACTTCAGAGACTGACACTGGCAGCACTCATGTGCTGGACAGCAAGAACCAGCTCATAGCAGCTGTTCTCCTTCCCACTTCTCCCAGTTTCTTCCTCTCATATGATTGAGCTGAGCTTCTCCCCCTCAGCCCATTTCCTTTTCCTTCTCTGAACACAGGAAGACAGCGACAGGATAAAAGACAACAAGCAGAGAGGTGACATGGGTCACCAGAGCACCAAAACCACCCACATCCACCACCCTTCCTAATGGCCCTTTGCACAGGTTAAGGGAAACAGATGATGGAAGGAGCTGATGAAAAGCTAGTGACTTGAGTGTAAAAATAAATAGAAAAGCAACCTATTCTCTCATCACATCCTCTTGGGAAAAGGAAAATAGCAACCCACACTTCCTCACTTTGAAGCGACATCGATCCAAACCCCAAAAGACAAGTCCTATCTCCTCCCCTCTGTCAAAATCCCTAACAGATGAGAGACTCTGGTCAATAATCCAAACCATTCATTTAGGAGCATCGTTCCCACAAACCCTAAGTCTGTCAACATCCACAGATATGCCAGCTTTTTTCCTACTGAGAGGAAGCATGGCAAAAGGTGATCATAAAAGCAAAATACTTTGTTTGAATTTCAATGCAAAAGGAAAACAGTTGTTAAAAAGACTTTGGGACATAATTCCAAACCCTTCACAGTTTGGACTATGCAGAACAATGTTATGGCAACCCAGAGGAAAGATGCATTCCTTCTCAAGAGCTGTTGGAAGCATTCCGGAGGTGCTGAACTGCTGGCAGCTGCCCGCCCACTGCTGCTCTCACCTCGGTGCCTCGCATTTGCCCTGCTCGCTGGCAGCCCTGCTAAACCTGACTCCCGCCTTCGCTCCCACCACACCATGGAGCACAGCACTGAACTAATGCCAGCCAAAATAGCTCTACAGCCAGGGTAATCACATCAGCCCGGGGCTTTGCTCAAGCCAATTAGTCCTGCTGCAGCTGCCTGGCTAATTCCATCTGCCACGCAGCACTCCTCTAGCTGCGCTGCTCGGCCAGCGCTGCCTGCACAGCGAACAGCCCCGCACAGATGCAAAAGCCCGTCTGCTGCTCACACTGCCTGCTCTCACACCGCACTGTGCTTACCAAGGACTGTTCACCAGAACGCTCTTTGCGGAGAAAGCCAGAGACCAGAAGGGGAACCACTGACAGAAAAATAAAAAACATGTTAGCTTCCCCGCTGTGAAAACAAGCACATACGCTTGCTGATGATATCCTAGGCAGTTCAGTGCCCCCGCTCTGACTGTACACGTTATGTACAAGGATAGCATATCTTTGCAACCATTTTCTCTTATTATTTTTGTCTGTATGACTAAAGTTATGATTTGTTTCCAAACACTGCAACATAATCTTCCTTTTTGTTCAAAAACACAACAGAAGTGATGCTTTCTATTTTTAACTTTCTGTTCCCCAACAGGTATTCTAAAGACACATGAAGAAGGGAGGAAAAAAGCCCCAAATGTGTACACACTTCAGTTTGCAGCACTTCATTTCAAGCATGAGATGCATTTCTCCTTCCTCCATGTACGAAGTATCAGTAAAAAAATACGCCTAGCATGGTCTTCATGCTTAGAGTAATGAGAAGGTTTAAGTAAGGAGCTGTACTACTGAAGACATTTAATTTCTCCACAGAATATCCAATTGGAAAAAAAAAAAAAAAAAAAATCCACCTCCTCTCTTCTACCTTAGAAATGGGACATGTCTCATCGCATGGCCTGGCGAGGCTCCCTGCTGGAGGAATGCCAGGATCACTACAAAGCTTTACAAAGACCACCAGATGGTGCTGATGTTTTACCTTAAAATTAACCACTTTCCCATCACTGTTCTTGCATTAACTCTAATATTTGTAGTTAATTAAAATACCAGAGAGATAACAAACACATTTTTAAAATGTATAATGTGCCACATGTGGGGAATATTCATACTGTCTAACATAATAGTTAAGCACAATCTGTCTCAAAGAAGCTGGTGATTTTCTGAACTTTTGCATTTTCTCTACTAGCGTTCCATACCTTTGACACGCCGTTACTTTCATACCATAATATTAGTGCAGATTCTCAAATGAAGCAGCAATTCCAGAGATTAACAAAGCCAAACCAAACAAACTAACAAAAAAAATCAAACATCCCAATCACTAACATCTAGTTTCAAAGATGCTGAGACACTACTGCAATTCCAGCTAGGTACGAGTTTGGCATGTACAATACTTGGCCCCAAACACCAATGGAACGTAAGAAGGCATTAACATAAATTACAAGAACACCGTGAAACAAAGAAAAGCTGAGAAATTAAAATCTGATTTGATACTCAATTCTCAACTCCAGAAAAGCAGAGGGGACAGTGAACAAAAACAATAAAAATAAAAATGATAATAATTTTAAAAAATAAGAGAGAGACTTTAGAAGGACACAGAAGTTTGGACTGAGAAAATTTAAGCAAACCTCCAAATCCAGTTTCAGTCAGCATGCCTGTGACTTGTGTATTAAACCTAAACCTTTGCCAAGGATGACAAGCTGAGTAGCTAGCAACAGCCAATCCACCTCCATCCTCACAAGTTTTATTGCAAAAACTGCATTCACAGTCTAGCTTATGCCTCTGTAACATATGGGAAATGGTGAACTTCAAAGAAACAAAAAGCCAATCCAAGCAGTCTCCCACTCTCGCTGCCCCTCTCCCCACAAAGGCCCTAGTTTCCTGGAATGAGATGATGGGTGTCACCATCTTTAGAAATACTACTTAGATGCTAGAGGATGCATCTACCAGCCAGGACACCTTCCTACTCCACCCAGCATTTCATTTTCCTGCTCTCTGAAAGGAATGCTCAACTTCTGAAATGTGCTGTTTTTCAGCAACTAGTGCAATATGGCTCAAACTCTGAACATGTACGTGGAGTATCATTCAGAAAACCACATGGAGCTGAGATGGCAGCTGAGGATAACAGGACTGGGAGGCCTTTATTTTCCTGTCTCAGGTTTATCTTGGGACAAAAGGAGAGAGCTCAGCCTTACAGAGTTTGTTAGGAACATGAAAAATAAAGCAAGGTTTTAGCCCACTTGTTCATGAATTACATGTTATAAAGCAAATCTTTGCCATGCAGAAAGCATTAACTGAGTTGCATTATGAATACCTAATTAAGAGATATATAAAAGCACTTGTTTTTCAAGAGGCAAACAAACATAATTACGTTGGAAATTTAAGTACACAGAAGCACTGTACATAGTCCTTACTGCGCATTCTATATTTATAATTAAGTTAGCATACACTTCCATCACATCATTATGTTCAGGTCTGCAACCTGTAATTTTACTTCCCAAATCAGTAGCATAAACGAGTAACATGGCACCTAGCATTGCAGAGCATGAAAGCTGCTTTGTTTTTTGTTTTTGTTGTTTTGTTGTGTTTTTTTATTATTATTATTCTGATTCAGCTCTAGTGGAAATTGCCAGAAACCGCCCCAGAAAGCACACCGCTGCAAAACACATACATACTAGGAGAAGCCCTTTCAAGCCGAGCCAAACTGTCTCAAAGAAAGATCTCGTATTGATATTTCAGGTAAAAATAATCACACCAGCGATCAGGATCACTGCACATGGAAAGGATTTGAGTTTACCTACAAGCTCTGTTCAGTTACCTCAGTACTGTTGGGTAGAGTTCAGATGTGTAAATGTAGACAATGTTGAAAGCAGCGCTCACCATCATTTTTCCACACAAAGCTAACAAAGTGGGACTGAGGAGCAAACCTTTCAAGAAAAAGAAAATAAGTTCTAAGCATATACATATAACTATATAATAATAATATATATATATAATATGTATACATAAATATTTTATTTAAAAAGTATATATATCTTATAGAAATAATATATAGTCTGTTTTCTTACTCTTTTTATACAATGTTGAAAACATCCAGTCCTTTTTAAGAGACTTTCATGCAAAAACAACGTTTCATGGATGTGTTTTTTTTTCAACCACACACACATATAACCATATCTCATTTTCTCCCAGCTAGCCTAAAAGCTAGCAGAAGAACAACCACGTAAAGCTATGTTTAGGGACAAGACAAGCACCACTTATTTATTTATTTATTTATTAAGGGGTGGGTGGATTCTAAAACTATCATAGCTGTAGAAGGAAAGGCCTCCAGCTCCGCAGACAGAAAAACCTTACCACATAATTGCATCTTTTGACAAGCACAAGCAGACAATAAAAGCTCCTTGACTAATATATTAAATTAAAACCATTACAACTTGATTCACCTCAAAAGCTTATCTGCTCCCCAGAGACATCCTGTTGGAACTTCAGAAGCAGCAGCCCTGTAATTCTAAAGAACGAATGCTAACGCAGCCTCATTTACTCGTAGACAACCTTTAGTTGACCAAACCAGAGTGGATCTTCTAAAGTTCTGAAGAAACCTGATTTCAGTTACTCTGACTTTGGGTATGATTATGTTTGTACTATCTGTTTCAATAAGTAGAGAATTTATTTATTTACTGTTAAACTTGAAAAATGATGAACGCTCTGATTAGGTGTATTTCAGATTCTCCTCCCCAGCACTGAGTTCAGCGTATGTTTCATTTTGGATCAAATGATGCTAAGTAATGCACAAGTCATATCGCTTCTCTATTGTTTTTCCTTGCCATCTTTCCCTTAAATATTTTCACTTCTAGTCATATGATCAAATCAAATTTTATTTCAACTGCAGCAGAAATTCATTTGTATGTAAACTGAAATCCAGAAGCTTGATTTAATTTCTTTATGTGATGCATTTTTGCAACTATGTCCATAATTCATGCAAAATAGATACAATATTTTTCACCCAAGCTCTCCTTTTGCTCAGTAAGAACTCAAATATTACATACAGTTGCCAGATGCAAAGCTGTGAAGCTGCTCTTCAAAGCCTTGCTAGCTGCCATCAGAAAGCTGGGACATACCTTTTCTTTCATCAGCCAAACATGAAGCAATGAAGAGATCTGTAATTCTCAAATGTGTTTTAAAACGTACTGCTTCTCTCCCAAGGAGACTTAAGTTAAACGCTGTATATCCATATACATATTAGAAATATAGCATTAGTGCACTTACGAAGTTCTGGTCTTACTATCAAAACAGAAAAAAAGAGTCTGTCTAGACAGAGAAATTAGCACCCAGAAGCTCAGGAGTGAATTTAAAGTGCACTTTCTTCTCCACATTCCCTCCCTCAGGGGAGGCTGAAGGCTGTCTGCATGGGGAATTACTGCAGGATTAGAAGCATGCTGTAAATTCACTGCACGTCAGCATCCTTTGTAAGTAAGCTCAGATATTTGTTGCATCTTCCTCATTGCAAAAATATATTTAGCAACTCTTACACAACACTCCATTATTTTCTCTACATCTGTAACACCATTAAGCAGGAATGCACTTTTCTCCTTTGGGGATTCCGACAACCAGTTATTTGTAGGTCATTTGCTAGATCCAGCCAAGCATATCAGTGCAGCTTCTTTAACATTTCTATTATATTTTGTATAATATCCTCTCACTTGAATGTCCAGTAGTAACAATATGTACGGAATTTTGTCTGAAATACTGCACTTGGTGCAACTTTTTCAAACTTTGGTCAAAGACAAAGTTGCAAGTTCTGACTAAATTCAAGCTTTTGAGTTTATTTCTAAAGACTAATCTTCCATTAATTGATCTATAGAATTTAGGGCAGCAAAATGAGGTAAAATGGTGCTGATGTTTAAGAGTTTCTAGAACAGGAGTTAGTGATTAGGGTTTGATGTCATCCATGGCACTAAGTCTCATTTGCAGTACTATAATGTAGATTCTCCCTCTGGATGTCATCTTTATCAGAAAAAGCTCAGTTAAACAGAACTTTAGGACTAAAGGAGTCTTTAAGTTTACCTCAGAAAAAGTATCCACAAGGAATAGGGTAGTTCTCAGCACAAAAGAAAGTACCCAACATCAGCAAAGGCTGAGACAAAACTGCATTAAAGAACTGGAAGTTTTCTTTCTTCAGTGGAAAGCCTATCAACAAAGGTCACCAAAGCTTATGGTTGTGTTCAGTACAGCCAGGTAAATCCTAAGTGAGTTAGCCCTGGGCTAGGAGTGTGCTTTGTCTACTACAGTATAAAGCTGACACAAAATGGAAAAGTCTTCCTGCTTTACAGCAGCTTTTGAAAGAAAATAATATTACTGCTCAATTCCCCCTCCGCTGCCACTCTCCCTCAGCAGCTCCCAGTCCGGTATTCGTATCACTGAACCCTCACTGCATCCATGAAGTGACTCATCTTCATCGTGCTCAGAGCTGAATTTCTTTCTGCTTGAGAGATATAGATCTTTCTGGGCCAAGAATCAGTATTACTCTTACTTCAAAGGAAAAGAAGAACTTTTAATGGGATTAAAGTCAAAAAAAAAAAAAAAAAAAAAAAAGAAAACATTTCCTGGAATTTAGCAGTTCTTTATCAATTGCTACCCTATCCTGATTAGTCACTACTGCTTTTCTTTCGTGCCTTTTTTTTTTTTTTTTAATATATAATGAGAAGTACAAACAGGGAAGAGATGGTCTCAATAAAAGGAACAACAAAATGTCTGAGGATTTGAATTAACGCAAGCATGGCAAATAGGATTATGAGGTGTTTTGTTTTTTTTTTTTCCTTACATTTTTCTGCAATTAATTTGAAATGGATGCCAGACAGCATTTGTATCTGTTAAAGATAAACACAACCTAAGAAACCTACCTTGTAATCACAGCACTGGTGCTCTGTGGTGTTAACAGACTGATAACGTTAAACATTTCTACTGAGGCAATATTATGAAAAACAGAATCTGAGGGGCCACTTCTGTTAGAGTCATTTAGACCTACATTTTCAGTGGTTAAGGTACATACTAATACAGAACAAACACACTCAAAATTGAAAGAAATGTGAAAAGAAAAAAAACATCCGTGAAGGTCACTGATGACAGAAAAAAAATACATCTTTTGAGATCAGAAATATTTGATGATACTCAGTTACCACGAGTTGTCCTCACAACTGCACATTGCAGCAGTACAGAGTACAAACCTGAGAAAGACAGCAAACTTCTTGCCATCCCATGGCTTCCATACCGCAATTCCAACCTACATTTCTAAGTTCCAAATACAAAATGTTTGGTTTTTTTTTAAGCTTTAATGGGTTTTGGTTTTGTTTTCTTTTTAAGTGATGAGTTAAGCTGCATGCCACTAAAACAAATGTAAAATTAAGCTTGGTGTCTCATACCATCAAGATCTAACTAAATTATAGCCCTGCAGTCTTGTTATTAAAAGCAACATTTTAAGGTAAATTGATTAACAAGGACGAATGAATGCAGTGTCAGTATTTGAAACTGAACATGATAGGTTGTCCTGACCTTCTGAGAGCAAAGAGCTTGGAGTCACACAAACTTAGTCAATTAACAGGTCCTAGTAAGGGCTAATTATGTCTACAAGAGGTTAAAAGCAATACAGACAGGACCTTGGCTACCTGACCAGCCTTGGACAGGAGAGTCAGGAAATACTCATTATTCAAATAAAAGCTGACTAAACAATGTAACAAATACCTACTTTGGCAGCACTGCATACTTACCAGAGTTTTTTGGTAAAAACATGGTAAACATACAGGCAAATCCTGCAAATATCAGAAAGCACATCATAGTTTTACGCCTTCCAGACCTAGAAGGAAAAGAGCACCCAGATAAAGATGGAAACAAAGTCCTTCAATATATTTTGAATCCCTCTGCAAAACACCAGCTGAAGCATACAGCAACACAAGTCAGTTATATACCTATTGTACCACATTAAGTACTTAAAATCCTACACTGTTTTCCCAGCTCTGTGTACCAAAGGCATCCCACAAATGTTTCCTACTTCTGGATTTTTTTTCTTAAGAAGAACCCATCTACTCCAGCAACAAGAATTCACAGACTTTGTTTTTGCCACTAAAAGGTATCACAATGCATCCGCACAAATATAACAATCATTTTAAAAGTACTTCTTAAGTTTCTTAATCTGTATTTTTACAAGTTGACATGAATATATGCAGTTACAACAAAGTAAAACTACTTTGTATGCTTTTTCATTTAACAGTATACATGCAGAAATAAGTAAAGGTTGTTTCTACTACCTAGTGTTTTAAAATAAAAAAGAAGTAGACAGGATAGAAAGACACCAACCCATCACTACATCTCCCATACTTCAATGTTTCGTAATTACCTGCACGGGCCTATAAATACATCCTTAGCATCAGTTTGCAGGCATGTACAAGAACTATGCATGCTTGTTATTTCATTAATTCTCACAGCTACTTCTAACTACTATCCCTAATTAGAAGAACTGCAGTTAATCTATAAGCAACTAAGTATTTATTTTTGAAATCTTCTAAATATTTTTGCAACAAGACAGCTGTACTTGAAGGAACCGTTCACTACAGCTGAACAAAAACAGAGCAGCTGGCTTGCAACCTTTTTTTCCATTAAGTGCATAAAACTACATATTCCCTACCTCAAGAATCAAAAAAAAAAAAAAGCTTGCCACGCAAATTAAAAATTTCAAAATACAAAGAAATTAACATGTAAGATTTGTGCTGTTTGTGGTTTAAATGCATATGCTTAAGTTTTCTGGATTTTCTGGGTTTTGGGTGAAGGTTGGTGTTTTTTTAATTTATTTTTTGCTAGGCAGAGCCTACAGCTTCTTTTACTGTCAAACAAATTGTAAATGTGATATCCTCACCTTGAGGTCCTTTTTCCACTGGTCTCAACAAGACCAAGACACCATTACAAAAACACTCAAACTGAAGGTTAGGTGAAACCCCGGGTAGCACTTTGCCCTGACACTGACTATCCAGCCTTTGGGAAAAAAAAAAAGTGCCCAACCAAAGGATGGCCTACAAGCACTGCAAAGTATGAAAAGATGTGGGCATCGACCATCCATGCCTTCATGGTAACTGAACAGCTCACCCTTCAAAGGTGTCTTTGAAAAATTTCAGTAAAAATGAATAATGCTGAAAACTGTTTTCAGTTGCAGCTTGTAGACTTTGTAGTACATCAAAGTCACTCTGAACAAAATAAGTAAGAGGTATAGATAAAGCTATAGACAAGCTATAGATAAAATAACTGAACTATACATATTTTTTCCATAAAGACCAAACTTGTTATTTTTAATAACAGTAATGATGGAAAATCCCATGCCTTGAATAATTCAAACTAAGAACAAAACTAAAGAATGGAAAAGGTAGAAAATTAAATTCCCATTTCAGTATCAGCTCCAGAACCCCCTGCAGCTGACTTAATCCATAAAGAATAACCCGGTTTAGAAGAACAGTGAAGTATCTTCCCAAGAAAAATGTTAACGTTTTTCTAAGCTGTCTACAAATATATGCAGAAAACTAGGAAATAAGTTTTTCTTACCAAGGTTTCTCAATAAAGAACATGCAGAGTGGAAAAGCTGGAACTTCCACAAGACCGTAAAGAGCCACATTTAAATAAAGATTTCCTCCTAATTCACCAGCATTTAAAGTTAGCCCATAGTATACCAAGCTGCAGACATACCTGAAAATAACCATAAAAGTTAGATTACAAACATATCTAATCTTTAAAGGTTAAGATTTAAAAGGCAAATTATGCCAAGTTATAGATTAGCTATTTTCAGTTAATGCATTAAGAAGAGACTCTTAATTTGCCCAAAAGGAGAATTGAGACAAAGAGAATAGTTCCTATTTAAGTAAACTACGTGAAAGGAAAAAAAAATGCTCTTACACATGCACAGCATAAACTCCGGAATTTTCTATGATCTTTGCTTTTTTCTAGGTTAGTTAGCTGATCCTTCTTGGCTCTGACATTTTTTTTCCCCACGTTGCAAAAACAAAAACAGCACCTAATATGCTATCTGCATTTTATATTGCCCCCAGTTTTCCTGCTCTGAACCATGTGTTCTTACATCTCATTTCTTACCCTTATTCCAACTCTTACTCCAGATCTCTATTCCATATAGTGCTTCCTAAAACTGGCTCAAATATATATCCTCTCAATTTCTGCTTTGGCTTCTCATTTCACTGAAAGTAAATATTACGTTTTCACCAGATTATTTCTTAGCAGGCTTTGAGGCAGATTCAAAATAACATATTGAAACTGCAACAGAAATAATAATGAAACATCAGCTTTACAACACACCATTTCAGATATTTACTGTCTGCCCTCATTAACCAACAGATTTATGATTAGTTTGAGGGCAGCATTTTTAAGAGAAAATGATGAAAATCTTAACAGTTTCCTCATGTCTGACTCATTCACAGCATCTCAGTGTCTTGTTATTACATACCAGATGTACATAAGTATGATGGTTCGCCACCGAAGGACGGGGTGTTTTACTAAGTTTAGTATACCAGGTGGCGATTCATCCTTTCGTGAAGTTCCTGCACTTGGTTTTAATTTTAGATTTAATCTTTCTTTTCCATTACCAAGGGCAATGTATTGCATCACATCTTCAGCTTCTGCAGTTTTCCCTTGGGAATACAGCCACCGTGGTGATTCTGGCAGCATACTAACAGGAAAGAAAATCAATGATGACAAGTTTGTTCCTACGAGCAAAGCACTAATCAAGCTCCCTGTTTTGCAAATCAATAATCGAAAGGTACCAATGCAAAATTCAGAAAAACACATTTTATTTACACTGTTCTGCCTATTAAATTCCACATAGTCTGGTAAGAATATACGGTTAACTTTATAGAAAGATTGTTGGAAATGCTTGTCAAAGCACTCAGCCATGTTGAGACGAGTTTAAATAGAGAACCTACTGCACTAATAATGCTTTTCTTTTTTTCTGAAGCTCTAACTATCAGAAGTACACAACATCTCACACTAGAAACGCAATTCTAAGTGCTCTCACTTATTTCCCTTTGCACACATGCCTGTCTTAAAAAGTAATTCTAAAACCCCTCCTCCTCTAGGAGCACTTCCAAAACCTCTCAAGCACTGAAACCCATCTTTGGCAGGAGGCTGTGTTCCTGGCTGATGCTCCAGCTCACGGCCTCTGGCAGGCCTTTCCTTCCCCAAGCAGATTTGTAATCAAGCTTTATTAGACAGCTGGCATACAGCTGCTCTTTGCAACGCTGGCTGCCGCGACTGTAACAGCAAACAGAAATGCAAGCTTTTCTTCCGGGTAGCCCTGACCTTCTGCTTTGTTTAAAAATGCTTCTTCCTTCACTACATGATTTTCTTCTGCTTGGTTCATAAAAACATACAGAAAAATATCATCCTTGTTTATGGCACTCTTCTGAACTATGATAAGAAAAATAACCATTAAATCAATGCATAATTTTTATCATTACAATGCACGTGAACTACTTACAATGAAAGAAGAAGGAAGACGACTCCTGGAGTATTTGCTACCAATGCCAGGTGACGCCACTCTCTTACACAATAACCCAGTAAAGCATAAACAGCAATGCCAACCGCAAACGTCATATTAGTTAACGAACCTGGAAATACAAGACCAAAAAAAGTGACTACGGATACCCCAAAAACCAAACCAAACTTAAGTAGAAACCTTAAATCACTACCCCTTGATAGATCGAAATAAAATAGCACTAAAATCTTTACAGTATCTCTGTAGCACTCTGTGAACCAGCTGGCTTAAGCGTATTGTGCAATCCTAATGGCGAATGCCTTTGTATAACTGGGTGCGTGGGGGAAGGCGAGCAGGGCTGGTTTCCTTTCAGAAATAAAAGGCGGTGCACAGAACTGATCAAGAAAGGAACAGAAACCTACAGACCAAAGAGAAAACCCGAAGACAGGAAGGGGAAGCATTGCAAGTGATTTATTTAGGTCTTTAAGATAATCTTGAATAGAGGTGGCAGGCTGGAACAGAAATTGTAAGCAAGCTATGGAAATACAAGGACGGAGGTCAGTATACAAACAGCTGCAAACCAGAGGTACGCTACAGCAAGCTTCTGATGAACAAGCGTAAATAAAAGCTTTAAAAACAGGGCGTCCACTTCCGTTCCAAAAGCCTACCAACAAACCTTCTGCAGGCTAACACAGGAGGTCTCGTACTAACCCAGAAGCACTCAGCTATCGCGCACACAGCCTAGTTCACGGGCAGCACCTAGGAGAGCTTCTTTAACACTGCTGAGCAGTGTTCAGCAGCTTCCTCTCCTTCAGCCCCTGATCAGTTGTGCAGCACCTCTTTGCCAACAGCTGAGCAGAACTAGAATAAAGCACCTAAAGTGACAAGCGGCAGGAAGCGGGCTGTCTCGTCGGTCCTTCAGGAGGCTGGTCCTGCAGGGAGAAAGGCTGGGAAGAGCCGAGACAGAGACAAGGGCAAGGGGGAAGGAGGGGCGGGAGAGAGATGACATGAGTCAAAAAAGTGAACCCGGGAGAAGAAAAGTCAGTACTTGAAAAAACACAACTGAAACAGAAAGCTATCAACAAACCACAACTGCCTCCTACATCCCCAAGAGTCCAGAGGAGAAACAAGAAAATAGCAGAATGAGGTAACTGGAGAACAGAGAGAAATACGCTCACAGTCACAGCGAGTCAGCACTTGGACCGAGTTTTTCCCCATGCTGCGCTAGCTGAAAAGGTTTTTCAGTCTGAGCTACTTCAGTTTTACAACAGCACAACACGCAAGTGTTACATTTACTTTAAGTCTTGGCAGTGACATAGAAAAAGGGCATTTAAAAATACTGGATGGTGAGCACATAGAGGTAAAAAACACAATCATTTTGTGGTGCAGAGAAATTCCAAAGAACACTTTGAAGAACATTTTCCCAAGATACTGTACAGCACCATTCAGAACTGGCAGGATCTGCCTTTTTTTTTTTTCAGTGCATTGCAATGCACAAATACAGGAAGTTCTTGGAAGCAGTGTACCCATTTAAAAACCCTACTTTTGCTATTTATCAAAAAAAAGCCAATCCTATGTTTCTTATTTAAGCACAAAAATTCGATCTCCAATGAATCGGCATCATGTTCATTTGACATGCTAAATAACTTGACACTTGAAGTTTTTAAATTTGTAGCAAGTAACGTACTGATAGTCAGAACAACACTTGGCACAGTAATAATGATTAAACATTCCCAAATCCCACCTGTAAATGACCAAAATGATTTTCCTACATATTCCTGTGTTAGGACAAAAGACACAAGAGCCATTCCACCATTCACAATTCCAACAAAGAAACGTGAAACTGCAAATACGCCATAATTTGGAGCTAATGCTGTAACGTACCCAAAAAGGACATCAAAAAATAGACCTGCAGAGAGAATAAAATAACATTAGTACTTATGCTATGCAGCTGCATCTCAGAAGAAAGGCAGGGAGCACAGTGACTGCAATGAGTCTACAGTACTCATCTCTCACATTTGGCTTTCTGAAATCATACTATGTGAAAACGACGATCATCTCCAAGTCTTACACTTTAGGTCTACAATAATAAAAATAATGTTTCCTTGAGACAATGTTGTAATTTTAAGAATGACCCCTTTCTAGCTGTTGCAAGTGCAGCTGGAAAACAAAATAGCAGGACCTAAGTTACCAACTCCAAGGAAATTCAGATTCTCCCCCATCTTCTCCCCAAAAAGGGGATTATTTTTTATTGCAGTGCAAAATGGCAAGGCAATGCATGTAGCACTGCACTCAAATAGCAAAGTCATAGCAAAAATTAGGTATTTTTCATCTGTCACTGATATTCCAGAGCCCACTACGCTGCTGAGCACACTCTCATCAACTGATTTTAGTGTTGCTTTACTCTAGACGAAATACTGAACCAGACCACTGACTCCGTGTCAGTGACACTGCAGGGTGGCCCACAGGCAGGGCAAACCCAGCAACGTTGTTATCCATGAGAACACATGAGAACACTGCAACGGTCTTACCTGAAATATACACTGGTTTCCTGCCCAGCTTATCTGACAAAGGGCCAAACGTGATGTTTCCAATAAGCAATCCAGCAAAAAATAGGGATGATGCAAGGCCCACTTTGTAGGCTTCTTGTTCAATTAGATACCACTATCAAAAACAATAATAATAATTGTAATAAAAGAATTTTCTTATTGTCATATTAACAGCAAGTTTTTGGCTTTCTCTAAAACAAGGACAACGACCAGAGTCCTGGTGCTGTTTCCCATCACTTTCTTTATATCCAATTCAATTTTTGTTCCAAGTTTGCTGCACAAGCCAGCATTACTATTTTGTTTTCCCTCCCTAACAGACATCTCCCTCTACTTTTCCAAGAAATATCATCATAATCTACGCTTTTTGACCTGGTAAATTTAATTACTTTCACCTCCACTCCCAACGTTTGACAAAGTAACAAGTTAAAATCAGGAATTTTTCAATTTTTAAACTGTTCAGCCATTTCTACATAAGCTTAGTTATTTCAATCAACAAGTAATAAACATTATTCATTAACAAGAATAAAACATGCTCACAATTTTGGTACTGAGACAGCTACTGCTGCGCAGCCGTAATTCCTGACGCTGTTGCCCTGCACCGTACACATGTTGAAGAGAAGCAGGAAAGGATTATGGAAAGATGTCCTAAAGACAACTTGTTTTATAAGAACTTTAAGAAATACGTATTAACTACTCATGGATACCTCTTCGTATTTTGTTGCGCACACATTTATGACCAAACTAAAAAGAGTTAGAAACAAATGATGGGTTTCTTTATAAAATGTACTTTCTACCTCATGCAAAAGCTAAACTGAGGTAGCATAAGCAAAAATTATAATCTGTTCTACTGAAAAGAACAGCATGAACTGACAGTGGGCTGGAAACAGCAGGAAGCAAAATATGTCCTGGTGGGGCAAGGCACGCAGCTGGCTCGTGCAGCCCCCCTGCTACACACGAGGAGAATCGGCAGCAGAAATGCGCTGCTGGGATTACAAATATTGCTCACGTCATGAAGCTGGGAAAGAAGTGTGATCAGAATATCCCAAGTCATGTTCCAGGAAAAGAATTTAACTAATTCAATGCAAAGCCTTACAGAAAGAAATATTTAATAATTATTTGTAATGTGCAAGGAAACCAGGAAAGGGATTGAGTATTCAAGCCAAAACAGTGTTTTGCTGACTTTTCAAATGATATCTGCAGTATTTCCTTTCATGAAAGGAAGAAGGATCCTAATACCACCTAGTTTATGTTTGTTTGTTTTAAGAAATGAAAGGATTAAAAGGAGGGACAGGGATCAGGGAAGAGGCATACGACCAGAACCCTACACAGCATGCCACAGCCTCAACCTTGAATTAATACAGAACCCCACAGAGTATTAGGAATTTTCAGACACTTGTAAATACAGCAATCTGAAGAAACCTGTGCTTTCATTCGTCAGTCCTGACTCCCATAGCGGCAGCGCAGAGATAAGATGTGGCTCTGTCCCACTGCTCTGGTACCCTGTGCCCTGCCCGTCCAGCAGCCTGCAAGACGGCAGACTGCAGGAGTAGGACGAGATTTCACAGCATTCACTTTATTCGAATGTACCCAGTTTCAACACTTCAGAGTTTTGGAGTATTTTTGGATACTCTGGGATGGTAAAACTCCTGCGCAGCAGCATCTGCAGCTACTTTCCTACTACTACACCTTCTTGGCATAGTATTAGATTCCACCCTATTATGGCAGATAAAGATGTAACTCACAAAACTTACGCTTTCTTAACTTTCTGAGGAGGCTTAAGCAATAAAATATTCCTGGGCACAAATCCTCAGGAAATTTCATCTGGGATAAAAATATCACAGTGCGTCCTCTCCAAGACACAGAGCACTGCTGCCGTGAGTCCTCCTCCTCTGTGCTAGCACGCCACAGCATACAAATTTCAAACTCCCAGTTCTCATCTGCAGTGTTTCAGACTGATATGAGACAGAAAACAGCCTTCCATGTCCTAGATCTGGTTGTAAAATTCAACTTCTCAAAATTACAGGATGATTTCTGCACCAATGCAAAACCTTTTCCTTAACTCACCTTCCTAAGTATCACTCGTTAAATAAAGCTGGGGGACTGAGCTGATGGCAATCCAAGAAGCAATTCAAACAACTGTACTTTCTAAAAACAAACTCTGAGCTGTTACTTACCAAATCTTAGTTATGCCAAAACTGATTATAATGATTATTTCTTGAACCAGATCTTAAGAGCTCCTCTGAAGTTTTGTTGAGCTTCAGAGCACAACAGTGCTGCTGTCAAGCCAGAACAGAACTGAAAATATTTATGATTTAAACTCCATAACGTCAGCAAAATACAGGAAATAAACTTTGTAAAAGCAGCTTCCTCTCAGAAGATGACGAGATAAAAGATTGATTCGCAAACTGTTATTTTTGCTGCTTAGTATGTGACTGGGAGATGCTCATAGTTTACCAAGTCTGATATAATCTGTGAAGAATGTATCTTTTAAAAGAATGTATCCATCTACTTTATTGGCATAAAAGGAACTGGTTAAATATTTGTCAAAATTAACTGCAGCTTGCCAACAAAAACATTGCCAACTTTGCTATCACCACAGCAGACATCCTCTAGCTCTTTAAAATCCATGTGGCAATTTGATTTACTTACTAGACCATTAACATCCAGCAAAATGTTTGGCAGCATCTAAGACATGAAAATATATATACACATTTATTAACAATGTAATGAAAAAAAACTTAGTAACTGAAATGAATGGGAACAGTTTTGTTTGTTTGTTTTTAGTCAGTCTTCAAAATCACTACATTTTTTGGAAACAGGCACACTGACTCCTACGTTTAAAATACAGCATTAGATTAAATTTGCTTTTTTTCTGATTGTAAATTAAGCATTACTCCATATCGTGCATCCTGCTGACAGTCTCAAATTGAAGGGTGACTTTGGAAGTCACGCTAATCAAGAAAATCTGTTTCTGACAGCGGATATGACCCAATATTGTATCATTCCTTCTTATTTCTTAGTCATTACGTTTTTCCAAGATAAACACTACAGAGTCACATTTGTGATAATGGGAAGGAAGCAAAAATTGGGCACCAGCCACGCCAAGAGCTATCCTGCCTTAGCAAGTTACTGACAGCCGCTCCAAGAGCCCAGCCAGCAGAATTCTGACAGTTTACGCTAGAAGCCAAGCCACCCACACAATCTTTTTTCTGGCACTGGCTGCGATGCTTAGGTCACTCGCACCTCCCTGACTGATTATAGCCCAGAGACTAGCAAAAAGCAAACGCAGCCTTCTGCGTGGAATTTACAAGGCATAAGGATGAAGGGTCAAGCTTCTGTCCCACTCAGCAAACTTCAATCTGTTCCAGCTCCCACTCTCACCGCACATGAGAATACCCAGACATGTGGTGCATAAACTGCCCTTTCATGCTCGTTTTAATCTTTAAGATGCATCTTCTCTGAGAAGCTAATTCAACAACTCCGGGGGAAAGCTTAAATACATAGCACAGATTGGACAGACATGATAAATCGAACATTTTCTTGGTGGAAAAGAGACGGTAGGAGAAGCTCACACTAAATTCCACAGTTATAAACAAGAGTTAAATGATTATTCTCATTAGCAATGACTTACAAAAACATGTGAGGATGAAAACTGAAAACAAAAGAAATAAAGTTTAACGAACCTACTAAGTGTAGTGGTTTCACACTAGGAAAACTCAGCTAATAATCTAATAATATACTTTCAGTTAAAAAAAATAAGAATAAATTAGAAGATCCTGACGGGTGGGTTCCAGTAATTTTTAATAGCACAAGAAAAACACTACACTAAGCCCTGCTCAACATTCTCAAGCACTGGTGGCCTAAATCCCAAGAAAAGAATAAACAGGCGCGACGCAAGTACTTGCCTCGGTTACGATAGATGTGAAGTTGCTCGTGAAATGGATATGCTTGGCAAGCTCAGCTTTGCTCGCTGGAACTCCTTCTTGGTCTATATGATACTCAGGCATGGCTCCCACAAGCACGATAAGCATTGACTGACACGCCACGTACACCTTAAAACAAGATACACATCACTTACCCTGAACAATCCCAAGGAGAACCCACCCTTTCTGTTGGCATATTGTAAGCTTTTCATGAAGTTAACAAGGAACAATTTCCCTTCTTTCAGCAATGCAAACCAAGTGCTATCAGCCTACTGTGTTTAAATCCCCACGACATGATCATCGGGGCAGCTGGGAGCAACACGTACCACTCCACAGTTACTGATGCACCTTCAGCGACTGCTTCATCTTGCTTCATCTGTTCCAAAGTTGTTCTATCTTTTTCTTGCTGTTTTTTAGCCAGGGACAGGACAGGAAGGCATTAAGAACTTCACTGTAGTTTCACAGCTAAGATTTAACCCTAAGGCCAAGGTTCTTCTTTTTAAAAAAATATTTTTACTTACTTTACTCAATACAAGCTGCAGTGACAAGTCAATGAGCACTAGAAATGTAAGGGGGATTTTGTGCATCTGTTTTTGAACTTCTGCTTGTTCTTTCCACTGCAGAGACTGAAACCCTTACCTGATCACTGGGAAAACTAGAAAGTTCAGGAATAACGAAGGGTTCTCATACGGAAATCCTTGTAAGCACGTTTTCGCATGCTATGGCTTTCATGTTGTGAACATCTTCCAACTTGCGTGATTTTTTCCTTTTAACTTAAACTGACATCCTTAAGTCTCGGTGATCGTTTTCGGCATGTTACCATCAGTGGGAAAGTTCTGAACTTAGAGGGAGCATCTTGGGGTGGTGCGCTGGGACTGATGGCTCCAAAGCCGTTTTATCAGACGCTTACCTTGAACATACTCGGAGAAACAAGTTCCAGACGCAAACCCGCAACCCAACAGTACCACTTCCTTCCCCCCAGCAGTGCTTTAATCCAAATTGCAGAACTGCGCTGACAGGAGGAAGCCTTTTACAGAGCTGGGAGCGAGCGATAAATGTTTGCGTAGGGGGTGTGGGCGTTATTTACAGACAGCACCGTGAAACACCACTTTCACCACTGACTGAAAAAAAAGCAAGCTTCCCGCGGCTGGACTCCACTTCCTTCCACGCAGCACAGCCGCGGGCACCTCTCGGACCGCGGTCGGGACGGGGCAGAGGCGCCCGGCGGGGGGAGGCAGGAGGAGGCCGGGCCCGGCGCTAGCACCGGGGGCTTCCGAGGGCCGCAGCATCCCGCGGCCGGGGGCCGGCAGCCCCGGGCGGCCGGGGCAGGGAACGACCGCGGGGAAGAGCGAGAGGCGCGGCCCGGCCCGGCCCTCGGCGGCTCACCTGCAGCAGCACGAGGAAGGCGGTGAGGCGCCGCTGCCCGCCGCCGAACTCCCCCGCCGCCCCGAAGGCCTCCTCCAGCCCCGCCGCCATGGCCCCGCGGGCCGCGGCCACAGCGCCGCGCTGCCGGCCCCGCCTCGCCCCGCCCGGCCCGGCCCCTCGCCCCGCGGCACGGCGGCTCCCTGACGGGATGGGGCCGGGATGCGTCCGCCACCCGCGTGCAGCTGGAGCCCGGCAGCGGCTCCGAAGCTGCTTTTAGGGGACAGGAACTCTCCCTCTGCCGCGGTGTTCAGAGAAGCAGGATTTTTCCACCAGCATTTAGTCTAGCTGCTACCACAGTGCAGTTTTGCTCCACACCCTTCTCCCCGGGCCAGACCTGGGAACTGGGCACCTGCCCGTCAGTTCTGCTTGCTTTAGCCAAACTGCCTACCAAAAACATTCTTACCCCGTGGCTTCTTTCATCCAGTTTCCACAGTGGCACTTAAAATGCCCGTGGACCAACCCTATGGGCAACAGAAGAAACTCCAGTGGTTTAGGTTGGCCGTTCCAGCATTAAGGACAGACACACTGCTTCTTTTTAGTTGGATCTGGGAAACGGAGGAGTTGACACAAAAGCATGTTAAAGGGCCTTCTTTAGGGCAATAATTTCCTTCTGGACTGCAACACACATGGTTATACCTGTATTTTTCCTAACATTAAGTTTGAAAATGCAGCTTTACTATTACACTACCTTTATACAGGTGTTTTGTTGCTTTATGAAGCCTCTCTCTTCAACCACATGAAAAAGTCTGTTTCCTTTGAGGCAATAAGCTAGGATGATCTCCCCTTAGTTTTCTTAGTGCAGGAGAATTAAAATTAATGGGGTTTGGCCGTGTGTGCCATGCAACATTGTGGTTATGTTGGCGAGGAAGCATTAAGTGAGGGTCAAAGTACTGCTTACCTTGGAACTCTGACAGCACAGATACCAGGGATTTCCTAAACCATTTCTGAGCTTCCTTACCCATTTTGGCACTAAACATTAGCAGACAGTAGTGAAATCCTAGGTTTTATCCAAACCCTGTATTCTCTCCACTCCACCTGCTTTCATGAGTCCTATGTTAGTTCAGAGCAGTCTGTTGCTGAACCTTGGCAAACACAGGTAGACTTAATCATGGCAGGCTCCTGTTTCACCCCTGAGTAGAACACGAAGCATGAAAATAATTTGGAAGTCTACTGATTTTACAGGACCTGTTAGGTTTTTCCTCCTGCTCAGTCATGTGTTCCCAGCTTACTGTGGAAAATAAATAATTATGAAGGTCTCTTGCATAAAAGAGCCCCAAACAGCTCTCACCATTGCTGCATCTGCTTCTCCTTGAACACTTCAGCCTAGGACAGAAGTACAGCAGAATTTTAGCATTACTACATGATCATGTTTTGAGCAGGTCTGGCCAGCATCACATTAAACAGATGGAAAACAGCTTTTAGGCTGCTTTCATCAATGTCCCTTCTACACGTGAAACATGAGTTGAACAAATAAAGGAAAAAACCAGCATTGTTTTCCAACAGGCACAATTTCTTCAGTAGGTGGGGGTTTATACTGCATGAACTGTTCTGACATTGGGAATGCAGTCACTGCAGGGTCCCTTACAGACAGTCTGTGTTTCTAGGATATACTTTCATAATGCACAGAACACAGTAACTTGAAATAGTAGTTAATGAATCGTTGCACAAAAGGTCCAGAAAACTAGGTTACTGAGTGTTTTGTTTGGGCTTTGCTAGGGATGTTAACAGCTTACTAGAAGTGAGATTTAAACAAGGAAAGGCCTAAGTTCTCCCATTCACTGCCTCCTCCAGTGTACCAGAGAACTCCGTTCACTAGGAAACACAAAACAAAGTCTGGTTTTTGGCACAAGCACAATAATGCTGCATGAAAAAAAGCTAGCAGAGAAAAAGTTTTAAAAGCTTTAATTAAAAAAAAAAAAATCCAACACTTCCATAGGAAGCCATACTCTTTGGGGAGATTCAGCATCTGATTTTGACTTTACTCTGAGAAGAACATATAATGAAAATACTTAATGCTACTGCATTTTGAAGTCGCCTTTAGCAGGGTAAATTCAATTTAAGTCTAAAACAGCATCAGGCTCCATGGCAAAACCTCAAGGACAGTTTAGTCATACTTCAAACACTTTTAAAAGTCTCCTCAAAGTTTAGATAAGCTGTTTCAGTACAGGAATCATAATAATAAAATACAAATTACAGAGTGACTAGTTTGTAAATCATAATTCAGGTAATGAAATATCCACTGCATCCTGCTCAAAGCAGCATTTATTAAAGACAGCATCAAGATAAGTCAATGCATAATGAAATTTTCCCTCCTACAAATATGTAAACAAATTGACAGCAAGGTATTATTACAATATAAAAAGTAAAGCTTACATTGCATTTTTTAAAGCTACTAACTTCAGTCTCAGTGTAGACAGTCTCTGGTCCGTAGCATTTAAAAATATGAGTTCTTGAAAAACGTTGAAGTATTGCCTTTGCGCACACGTGTTTTTGTAGAAAAATACTTTAAAATACCAACTTCCCATTAATAAAACCAACACCAAAATAAAATGAATTTTTTGTTATTAACAATGTGTTAAATACATCTAGCACTTACTCCACTGTTCTGCTTAACCAAATTATCTTGTGTTCATTTTAAAATTCATTATAATCTGCAAAAAATATCTTGGTTAATATTCAGTTACTTACACATAGCTAAGCAATTAGCATTAAGTAGCTAATATTGGCAATTACCTTGTAATCAGAGTCCAGCCTAAGTTTATATGCAACCGAGGCCATCAATTTATACCTCATCTCAAACTGCGTATTTTAACATGTACAGTAGTCTCTTGCTAAGAGGTCTGAGTCAGTTGAGATATATTTTGGAAATACTCCAAAACTTTACAAGAAATATGTATTCCATTGTAAACTACCTTTAATACCTATGTAAGTTTTTCTTTAACTATACTAGCATTTATTGGTAGCAGTCAGTCAATTCTCAGGAAACGCTTTGTGAGATTATTTGATGTGAACAGGTAGTTGAAATTCCAAAATCAAAAAGGTTGTTAAATCAAATTTTCATGTCTTAACTTTTTTCCAAGAAGTTTACTGGCAAAAGCTAGAGGGATGACCTTTGCAGTTGCTAAGGCAAAAAAAGTTTGAAAATTCTCTGTACACAAAGTTTAAGATAGTGTAACATTTGAAAACCAGACTACCCTAAATTTAACACGCAGAGAGAAGTATGTATCATTTGGATGAAGGCTAATTATGCCATTGTGCCCTGTCAAGCATCAGCTGACAATGAACAGCAAGGAAAAGAAAATCTAAGATAACAATAGTGAAGCAGTTTCAGGATGAATTCAAAGATCAAAAACAAGCTGGGGGGTGAGAGAGGGAGACACTTTACAGTAAGGTATTAGAAAAAAAATAGCTAGGAAAACACTGGATAATTTATCACTTAAGACAGTATCTGCAAGAACACATATTTACATGCAAACAGTCATTACTATGAATAATAGTGCCAGCATTCCTATTCCCATGCATATTTCAGGAAAGGGGAGAGTTTATTTAGCCTGTCACCACTTAATTAGCAAGTTACATTTGTCAGAGGTTACAGCCTTAAGTACATATCATTGCATAAAGCAACTTACTGACCATGAGCTTTCTAGAGCCTAAACTCCTACTCAGATGTCTTCTAGCCTTGGAAGCATGAAAGGAATCCAACCCTAGAAACAGGATCTATGTGAACTTGAAACAGAAACTAGAATTCTTAAAGAATTCTTTCCCAGCTCTTTCACGCAGGATTCTCATTTGTAAAGCAATGACAATTTTATTGCCATGCTTACTAATTGAAAAAACATTATGAGTTAGAGCAAGATGTGGCACCAAGTGCTCAAGGAAGATGCTCAACTGGAGAATAACATTTAGAGATTTGACTCATTGTCCAGGTTATTCTAATTTTCGAGGAAGGGCAAGATGCAAATACAAAAGCCTGTTTCCTCTAACATCTTACATACCATAACACACAGACAGACTTTTCCTGCTTGGGTGTTTCCTCCATTCAGGGAAGCAAATGAGAATTGCCAACAATTGTGGGGCAGAAGCAATGAACCACACTCTTTCTGTGCACTGCCCTCCACTCCTCGCACCCTAGGAAACAGCTACTCATAAAAGCTAAATCACAAATTGCCATTTGGGTTACAGGACAGGATTTATGCACTATACTCATTTGGGAGAGAGCAGGCTTCCTGTCATCTGCAAGATGAAATGATGTCTTCGAGTAAAGCAAAACAAACTTTGGCCTTCTGATCCCATATGGAATGTTGCAACTTCTTACTAAAGCATTTACCTTCCATGGAGATGCTAAAAGCACCGTGCTATCTGTATCATTACTTCTGTCCAAGGCTTTACATTTTGCTTATAAATGCTTACAATCACAATGCCAATACAGACCAGCTGCATTTTTATCCATCAAATTCAAACCCCGGCCCAAAGAAATCTGCGGAAGACTACTTCAAATGGCAGTCTATATTAACAGGCCATGAAGTGCCCACCAGCAGCAAACCTGCTATGGCTGTAACAATAAAAAGCAAACACTGCAGCAGACCCTTAAGAAAACGTTTAAAAGCACTGCAGTAGACTTGCAGGTGACTGTCATACCTGGGAGAAAGTTTAAAGATTGGAGTTTGAGATTCGAGGATAGGAGGGATGACACATTCTCCTCTACAGAAAATTAACACCATCTTTACCCATGCCAAGTAATAAACAACTATCTACAAAAAGTGGATTTGTCTTGCCAAAATCCACGGTAGAAAGCTAAAATCAGCCTACTTCTCAGAATTACAAAAAATGGAACCAACAGGAACCTCAAAAGGTTATTTTGACAAGTCCCTGCCTTGAATGACATTCCAAAATTAATCTGTGCAAACAGTCATGCCATGGACACTAGGTTATAACATGGCTGAGTAAATGAGCTAGACTTTCAGAAAAAGCTATTAGTATGTAAATATTTTAGTAATAACTTTAGCAATAAAATACTATGCTGCCAAATTTAGAATCCACATGATAAGAAATATACACATATACGTAATCTAAATATATATATATATTCTTATAGAAATGCAGAGCAAAACCAAACCAGGGCCTGAATAATCTATCATATGTGCCACCACGACAGTATGACTTATATTACAGTTGATGGGCTGCTCAGATCCCTGAGGTCTATCACCAGAATTGCTACAAGATTTATTTACCACAATTTTAACCTAAAACTGACAAATCATGTTACATCTTATCAGCTGAAGGGGGAAGAAAAAAAAGAAAAAAAAACAAAAACAAAAAAAACAGGCAGATAACCCTGCAGCCCTGTAAGACACAGAAAGGCACCTGATTATATTGTTAAGTGTTAGTTTGCAATTATCTACAGCATCCTAACTGTACTTAAGCAATCAAGTTATAAAAAGACCATGAACTACAGAATTGCTGGCATTCAAAAGATAAGTCTAATCTACCTAAGAACTAACTAAAATGACATGTGCAGCTGTAAATCAGTAAGTGTGCAAAACTACCCAGTTTTGCATAAAGTGCTAAACGTACCCCCATTTTGCACCTGTTAGCATTATACAAGTTCGTTAAGCTTGGAAATATGATGTGAGAAGATGACCTTAAGGATATTCCCTGCCTATCTCACCTTTCCTTCTCCTTCCCCATATCATCTACTGTCCTTTAAACTACGTTTTTAACTACACATAGGCCTTTTCAGGAACTGTAGTTCAGAAGAGTATTTCAAGTATACCTGTCTTTCCATGTAAACTAAAGGACACTATGGGTTTGACTTCCGCAAGTTCCAAACACTTACAGCTTCTGCTAATTCACTTGGACTTGTAATTATTTCAGTCTGCTCAGTACCTCTAGAAAAAGTCAAGCTGTTTCCTGTTACTCGTTTAACTCTTATTTAAGAAGTGATGAAATTCATCCTATAGCTTCTCCAGATTAAAGTCTAAACAACAAGCAATTACAGAAAAGCAGAGTAATACATTATCCAATCATTTAGGCTCACAAAACCAAGTCCTACCATATCTATTCATATATACCCATTATATGAATCATACACAGATCTTTAACACTTGAAGTACTGAATTCAAGTTATTATAATACAGCAGTTTGACTTGCAGGCATTGTGCAATAAACTTAGAAGTACACGGTGGGTCTCTTCTTTACTCTGTATTTCAGTGATCCATACCGTATCTGAGGGGAAAAAAAAATAGAACTTAAAAGAGTTAAGGTCACTTCAGACAGAAATATTTACCTTTCCACTACTCCAAAATAATAAGTGTCATTAAGCATGCTTTGGGCACTCCACAGAGTCAGGGAGATGCCTCTGACTGAATGATAGACACTTTCAATGGAATCGGGCAAGAAGCTGTTCCCAGAGTTGTCCCCCAAACTTTATGAGATTCCATATATTCATTTATCCTGAAGCATCCTTAAGTTTGTGACACATGCAAATACAAAGCACTTTGAATCCCACATACAAATCTTCTCTTTGTGGGTTACAAGTCAAAGCAGGCCATATGTCTATGCCAACTAATAATTGGGAATTATCATCTTCAACCATTAAAACAGCAGATGCTTAATATGCACAATCAAGACACTCCACTGCAGGTGACAACACCGTTATCTACACTGCTTTCAAGGTAGGCCATTCCTGGAACTTGGGATTGGTGGTGTCAGCACTAAGATTCCCAGCATCCCTTTTCCCTTGCGCAGTTAATTTCATTCCTGAATAACTTGATTAAGCACCCCGAAATACAAAAGCTTCAAACCTAGATATTGTTACCACACACGTTTCCTTCTCCATTTCACATTCTATAACCCAGTTACCATTGATAAACCCTCTAAGATTAAGATAAAAGTTAAATTCTAACATTATTAAAAATGTCAAGGTACCTCTTTAAAAGTAAACTCAATGCTTAAGAAAAATTATACTTGCCTCTTTACGGCCTTTAATAGTTTTCACAGATTTCATGCTCTGCGTTCTTCGAAGGCCTCTCTGAGCAAACATTTCATCCTCGGAATGCGTCCCCTCCACCTCTTCATCTGTTTTATCATCTCCAGGATTTTTTTCCATTGGAATTTTGTAACCTTTAAAAAGCAGTTGCATAAAAACTTTAATAAGAAGTACCCGTAACTTTTCTACTTCTAAGAAAGCCTTACACACATCCATCTAAAGGATATGCCACTCTTCCTCATGCTTCAAACCAACAAGGCATCTAGCGATCTTGCAGGAGCAGCACATGCTGCCATTTGTGAGAAACAAGCCAGTTCATTCCATGGGTACATAATGCAGCAGTCCCTTAACTTTATACCTCAAGTCCCTAAACCACTTTATACCTTTCACAATCTATGTTGCATTTTAAACTTAACTTTATATGTTTACTTGGTTATTCCTTCCTTCAGTGTTTGTTTTACTATCTCATGGTGAAGAACAAACCAGAAGGTTTCCAGCTGCCCAGTTTATTGTCCTCCTCCCTCCTCATTGCCACTCCCATTACAAGTTCTATCCTGGTTTTCCATTCTCAGTGGACTCCCCCCAGAAGAACAGATTTGCTGATGTATCTTAGCAGGAACCATGAAGTTTCATGTTTCCTTAGAAGAAATGTTTAATTTTTGCAATTTGGGATTAATACAAAAGACTCAGTTCAGGCTCAGTTCAAAGCAGCCTTCAAAATAAGGAAAGAATTCTGAGTCTCATCTTACTTCTCACTTAGACATCACTTACACATCTCTTAACTGTGCTTTTTGATTTTGTTTGAGTGACCTGTCTTTAACCCAAAAAGAGACATTAAGATGAAAAGTGACAAGCCTAAAAATAAAAGTAAGAACATTATGTTCTTCATGATTTACTTCTCAGTTCTACCTAAAGTTGATCAATACCAAATAACTTTTCTTCAACCAGCCTTCTTGTCCCTCCTCAAACAAATCCTCATCTTCAATACCAAATCCTAATTTTCAATACCAAAGTTCATTTTAGACAGATGCAATGTGAGTTATTAAGGGTTGCTTAAATCCTGCAAAACTAGGACCAAGGTTATTAACAAACATTTTCACTAGAGGGAGCAAACTGCTTAAAAACGTGCTGGAAAGATCCTTAGGGTCTAAAAGCCAAGACTCCTCATCATAGACATAAAAAGCTCCCAAATGTAACCTGGTCCCCCAGAAAGCTCTACTTTCGAAGGCCATCCCAGAACCTACAAGATGGAACACCTAGGGACATCTTTTAGACACTAAACCCAATTTTATTCATAACCAATAACCATTTCATCTTAAAACAAAGTTTCTTTAAGCAGGTTTTCTTTTCTTTTGGTCACTCCATTTTTTCCTGAACTTAGGATCAAGCTTACCTAGCTCCACAGCTACCCACAGCAGAGTTGCCCCCCTGCCATTCTAGAGGCTATCTGTCACTGCCTCCAGTACATTTTCAGTTAATCTTTTCTTAAAGATGGAAGCTTTCAATCATATCTGTTACTTAGTTATTTACTCGGGATGTTTGCAGTGGCATGAATACTTACCTGTAATTGTAACACCCCATCTGATTCATCAAAATGACATTGGCCTTTTTCACAATAGCCACCCCATGATCCAAGTCCTTCTACAAATGGGTCTTTTCAACTGGCTTGTACAGGAACACAAAAATAACTTTCTGCTACATAGCATTTCCAATTCCACCAGTTGTTTATTTTTAATCCCTAATTTAAAGAAGAAGCCTCAAGGAAAACTGGAAAGGTATAAATTAGATTTCGGTCCAGGAGTAGAAATAGTTAAAATTAAAGTATAAGAAAATATTTTGACATGTGAGATTGAATGTCACAGTCAGTGATTATTTACACAGTATAACCTGTACTTGAGTAGTTTTTACTGAAAATTGAATTTTCAGCACTTTCAAGCTGCTTCAGAGAAATAACTAATGGTCTCTTACTGAGGAATAAATAGCTCATGCACAACAGCTGCAGTGACATCATCCCTAACGCAACTCTTGGTGAATTCAAGGGCTTTTACCCTGGCCAGTACTTTACACTGGCTTGCACAGGATACCTTCTGGGCTCAATTAGCAATTCAGCACAGAGTCATTCAGGTCGCCATTTATTCCTCAAGAAACACTGAGCTACCATGTGATTCCTAAAATGCGTTGTAGTCCACAGCCACCACTTCTCCCCAAAACAGAGAGGTGGGAAGAAAGGACAAACTTAGCTCTGTTCTACTTCCTTTTGGCCATCTCCATATTTGTTTTGTGAGAAATATCAACCACTTTACGTTGTACCCTCTCCATTTAAGAGGGTACAGTTGACAGTCTTCCACAGAAGTTTTTCTTCAAGCAGCACAGGCTCAAGAAAACCTCTGCAAAAGCATGTTGGTCACTGCACACCATCTTTTGAGTGTCAATGTGCATTAGTATGTTATGGCAATTTCATGCCTTCATTATTCCTATCACCACATGAGATTTTACATTTTGACCCAACAATGACTGCAGACCTGCTGAATTCACTGCCATTCATTTTCTCTTCCTATTTATGGAATTCCATAAATTTTAACGTTTAACTTTTTGTCCATTTGTCACAGAAATAATACACACTTTTTTTGTCGCTGTTACTTCCAGTTACGTGTTACTTTGGCAAATTGTTTTTGCTAACTGACAGAGATAGGAGAAATTACTAAACTGTCAGTGGCTGCAAAAATAATGCACGGGGGGAGGGGGGGCAGAGTGCGCCATCTGTTAACATTGCAATATGTCTTACTCAAGCCAATTCCATTCAAATATTCAAGAATTCTTTCTTTTTTTTTTTTTTTTTTTTTTTTCCCATTTCTAAATGGGCTAAACTGTTCTTTCTGATTTTTGTCTTCCATGTATTGTTTATTAGCTAGAAAACAGAATTCCTTTATTTTAGATGGATACTTACCTGGAGGTTCATTTGCAGAGGCTCTGGTTTTCTTTTTTGTTTCTGGTAATGTCTGATAGGGCCTCTGTCCTACTGGCTCATCTCCTTGTATAGTAGTCAAATCATGCATACTGAAACTTCTCAGTTTCTCAGTTATCGCACCCTGACTCTGAAATACAACAACAGTATCTTTGAAAACAAAGCAGAGGTTTTAATTTTGATGTTAAAGTTGGCTTGATGATGGTTAACTCCATGTTTCCTTGTCACACTACAAAATTCACTGAACATAAGCATGCAATAAGTTTACATTTCCTTTAAGGATTGCTTTTACCCAAGTGTAACTGTATGCGAATTCTAGCAGAAAATGTTACAGATAAGCTAGCTGTTTCATTACAAATGTCTCATTTCACTCCTTTACTCTGAACAAATAAAGGCTTTTTGGGTGAGGGGAATTGTTTGAAAGAACAAAAACCACCAGAAGTACTCAATTTACTTCAAACGTGATATTTCTCTAGCAGTGTTAGGTAGCATGACAGTGCCTTTAACACTTCCATTTTAAGAAGTGCTGTTGAAGATAAAGATTTCTGATATTTTCTATTTTACTCTCCATAGATTTTAATGTGCATAGGAAAAAAAAAAAAAGGTTTAAAATACACTCTGAAACAGTAACTCAAGTAACTGAGAAACTGGCAGCACTACAAAAGCTCTAGGTCACAGAAACCTGAAACCACAAACCAAAGAGCTCCTGCCTGGACTACAGGCTAGTAGGTTCTCTTACTGGTGCCTCTTTACTTACATAATACTAACCCAACATCCAATTCTACATTCAAGGATAGCTTAACACATTTGAGCATTACTATTTCTTCTAATTGTTTCTGTTAACATCTTTTCTACATGGGAGATAAAGAAAGTTCCCCTTTGGAAAGGAAGGTCATCAAGCAGCTCTTTCATCTTACATCATATGATCTTATTATAGCATTAAAGATTAATTTAAGCATGTAAGCAACTGAGACAGACACATTACTTAGTATCATGTTAAAACATTTGATTCTTGGGCATATGAAGCCAAAAAAAAAAAAAAAAAACAACCACAATTTCAGAGGATGGTTGACCAACCTGTGCATGAATCCCACCTTGGGCAAGATTTTATTTTGTTCTTGCCAATCAAGATTTTGAGTAGAAATCCTCATTTGAGTGCTGTTAGGCATCAGTAGCAGGTATTTGGATACAGTTCCACACACCTTTCTCAGCAAAGCATAAAGCAGTTCTTGCAACACTGGCCCCAGCTATTTGTTCCCACTCTCATGCCAACAACTGTTTGCAGACCATAGGCCAGTACGTTAAATTGTTTCATGTTAAAAATAACCATGTAAAGTGAAGAGAGTGCAGCGATACTCCTCAAACTGGCACGGCCACCAAAGCTTAGGGGGGAGGCGGGAGGGGGTAAGGATGTGGCTGAAACCTGATATTTGTTTTCTAACAACTACTCACTAGTACAACATGTAAAACTAAGTGCCCTACGCATGCAAGAATAATCTAATTTAATTCTTACGACACCATTCATACCCCACAATTAAACAATAAAAGAAAGGGGCTTTTATGAGGGAAGCAGAAGCCTGTGCTTTTTTTTTCTCCTCTTTCTACTGCCAGTTCTCAAGAACACAGCTACAGCTTGCCTGTAAGTTAAAATGTACCACTGAGAAGTCGCTATAGGGTCTGTGTATAAATTACATACTCTAAAGTTATTTTTATTTCCTAAAAGGAAATATTTAAGGCAGGTCTGTCACTACAACAGGAATCCTGCCCTTCCACTGCTCCAGTTCTTGTATCAGGAAGTATTTGCACAGTAAACTGACTCACAAGCTGTGTTTGAGGGCTGACAAGCAGCTGCAAGGATACTAGAGAAACAGAGAGACAGGACTGCTTCTTTTGACAGCAACAACAGCCTTCAGTATCTGCTGTAACACACACGCCAGTTGATCAGCGTGTCCATTGCCTGACCAGATGCAACTCGGCTCCAGACTCGATCACTGAACATTGATGAATGCATGAAATGAACCCACTCAGTTCTCAGCAGAAGCTGTATGAATTCAGCATGACTCTGCTCACTTTAAATCTGGCCAGAATCTACTGTAACATCAGGACAAAGCCTTGATTTGGCCCTAAGTAGAAGTATAGGAAGACACACCTGCTTAAAAGTTGCACAGTGAGTTCACTCAGCATGCCACGTACTACAGGACAAGCATTTTGAAATCATATAGGGTAATGCAATTAAGATTATAGTAATTAACATGCTAAGAAGAATTCAAATTACAAGCCTGTATTTCTTATTCTGCATTGGAGATGCAGAGGACTAGATACTAACTGTGAACATTCAACCTTATTTTTCAATGCATATTTGGATACAGAATTGTTTTTCAAAGTGGAAGAAAGGTCAACCAATGTGCCCTAAACTAACAATGCGCAAGCACTAAGAACTTTGGAAGGATATCAGGGAAAAATAAGAGATGCAGCGAAAGTGCCTGAGTTACAAGAGGAATGGGGGCTGCAGAGCCACCACTGTGCTGCAGTCACACTCACACTATGCCATCTTCAGCAGATACTTCCTACAGGCCCACCAGTCTCCTTCTGCCAGGAAGCAGTTTCTATCTCACGCCTAGCAAGGTCCACTCCAGCCAAATCAAGATCAGTTTAATATCACCACACAAAAAGGACAAATTTCAAGGGGAAAGGGTGTGGGAGTGTGCACTGTTGTGCTATGTTCTTTATGTTTGTTTTTTGGACTGTTGTGCTGTGTTCTTTAATAAATGCTGATACAGCTCTTAAGTTGTAAGAAGATTCTTCCACCCTCCATGCACAAAAGGAACATTCTTGTCTAGAATTTTATTATGCTAAGACCTTTGATATCTTGCTTAGAAAGTTCAGATAATTACTGGCCACAGGAGTCCAGTCACACGCAGGGAATCTCCTGCCTCCAGTGCTCATTTTCACAGCTTTTTTTTTTTCTCTTGAATGTTGAAGAGATTAAGTGTGAAGCTTGTGTAGACTTAAAATGCAGGTCATAAAAAATGAGTCTGCTTATTTATTCCTAAAACATACTAAGCCTTCTTCAGAGACCACATTCATTACTGGTGATGCATCTGAAGCACTAATTAAAGTTGCAGTGGGTTTCTAAATCCAGTTTTTGATAAAGATAGCCTACTAAAGGGACCGCTTTCTGAGACGACTTGGATTCTAGCAAGCTATTAGTATGTAGTCACAGCAGCTGACCCTCATCTATGAAATGCCCTTCTCAACTTTGCTATTAGACATGTATTTTTATAATCTATATGCTCAGCCCAGGGAAGTTGCTGTAAACAGACACCACACAGTATGTCGGCCTCGGGGACTATTTTTTGTTGTTTAAATTGGACTTGTGCTCCCTCAGTGGTCAGGATCACTGAACAAAGCTTCTTGGCTTCATGGGACGAGTGCTGGATGGCCTCTGCATTCACAGAGCTGCTTGGAGTGCCGTGGCTGCAAAGCTGTGGGGTGCAGCACCCACATTCCCAGTTTTTTTCTCCCCCCCCCCCGATCCGGGCTGACATGGACTTCTGTTCCCTCTCAACCTGCAGAGGGACTCCTGGCCCACCACTGACCTCTGCAGTGTGCCAGGGAGTCCCAGCAGGGAAGAGTGATGAAAGTGGGATCGCTGGAGAGCTGAGTTGCTAATAGTGATGGTGGCTGCATGCCACAGCTGGCTACAGGGTACCTTCCTCTGTCACGCACTACGTGGGAAGGAGAGGAAGCTTGAGCAAGGCTATTAAAACAGCATTAAAACAGCAAAGAGGTAGCAGATTCAGGATGACTAAGAGTCATGCAGAAATACAGCCATCAAAATAAGAATTATTTTCAAATAATTTATACATGGACAATATTTGTGTGACCTTTTTAGGAAGTACAGTATGTTTCAGAGCATAATGAGTAGCCATCCTGCTGGTGGTGATAGAAAAAACAGTCCTCCCTAGTAGCCTGCAAAGTCAGAATTTATGTGTTGGCAGAAATTGCAGTGTACAGTTAAGCTGCATCTCTGAAGATCTGGAAAGCAGATGCATCAAAATACAAGACATATTGGTGGAACTGAGTATTGTGACAATTTCCAAAAACCCCTATAAAACTGAGCTGGAAGAGCTCCAACAGCTTTCATATCATTAAATGCATCTTGCTGCTGATTCTTTCGTACCTCGATTTTTTTCTTAATTAGTACACAATAAAAAGTTAGTCTAGAGTGTGCTTCATCTTTAAGTACCCTGAAATCCAGATTTTTCGAAGATTTTTATTCTAAAATTAACATGACAGTAACACAATTTACTTTTCTAATGTATACTATTTAGCAAGTTTTGAAACACTGAATTTCAGCTGGTGTAGATTAACCAATACATTAAGGAAAAAGTAGCTTTACGATCAAATTATGTTGTCTGGACACAAACTTTATGTGAACAGGGGCTAACTAGCAGCAGCTAAAAATATCAGTATAGGAATGTAAAGTCTAAGCCACAGCTCCTGCCAATTACATTTCAACTTTACAGCTGAGCACTCTTGAATCTATGTCAAATTTCAGTAGACTGACCTGTCTGCTTCAGCCTTCCCGACATAGCCAACTAGCCTTTCAATGCTAATCCCATCTTCCTTTGTCAGCCCTTGGAGAAGCCAGTCTTTCCCACTTTTGTTCTTGAAAATATTCCAGATTTTCTAAGCGATTTTACTGACATCCAGGCAAATTTACTCAAGTCAGAAAATATAGAGGTCTTAGCGTCATTTACTTGAACACTTCAGTGAGCAGAGAATTTCTTTGGACCTCTTCTTATCTTTAACCTCCTACATTCTCTACTCCTAATTTGAGATCCAATGTGTCAGAATAAGCATGCTTGCTCTATAAAAAAGAAGTGATAATGAATGTTTCTCCTTCCCATCAAGACTGATCCCACTAATAGCATTCCATTCCTGAAATACTATAGCATGCTCCACCAGCTCATGCTGAAGGGATAATCTTTTCACCTGCTGGAGGCAGCAGTCAACTCTGAAAAACAGGGAACAAAAATCAAGAACGTGCATTGTCTCCATTTGCTTGCATGGAGCAGTCACTCTCAGCTTTTTGGAATGAGAAACCGAAGAGAGGTTTAACATGCCAAAATAAAGATTTTCAGAGAGTCTCTTCTTTCAGTGTTTAAATCACGTCTATTTTAGGTCTCTGGTATTGTAGTAGTTGTTTTGCCCAAGCATCTCATCTGCACCGAAATAATTCTGTACAAATATTCATGAGCATGTTAAGCAAGTTTTAAGAAAATAGAGCAGGCATCCTGCCCGTCACAGCTGAATAGCTAAAAAATCCAAACTTGGATGACATTTCGGCAAAAGTTACTCATACTTCAGAAGAACTGGGAGGAGATATTTGCATTATTTATTTTACGGTGTATCTGTAGCACTAAAAGAATTAACAAGGACATATCCAACCTTAGCCTGCCAGACAGACATGGGGAAAACATAGAGCCTAAGTATCATTATAGTACATACCATAGTAAGTTATGATTGCTGTTTGGCAGACATTTTACCTTTTTAGCATTTTAAATAGCATAGTTCTTAAAAATTTCCCCCAGAGTACTTTGAAGTTGGTTTTGCTATTATTTTTGTTTGCTTTTAAATAACCTACTTTCACTCTGGATACTTTCATTCCTCTAGAGGTATACTCTATTTCATTCTACATTACTTCATGCCTCAAGGTAACGCTAACAATTTGAATAACAAAAAAAGGAGCCAGCGATCAAATTGAATCACGTTTTCAGTATATCAGGCTCATTGTGCCTATATTTTAAAACAATGATTTTTTTAAACTACCATCCACATGCATCTTTAAAAAGAGAGAAAATGAACAGAAGATACGCGGGACTTTCTCCACATCTTTTTGAAATAGTATTTGAAAATGCATTTTTTAAAAGTGAGTTTGATTAACTAAGTTTACGTATAAGCACAGAAATTTAAGTTAAATACTGGCTCCATTTCCTTAACTGTCACAGCTTGGGATCTCTACAGTGCTTTCTGCTATCTACTAACAGTTTTCAGTCCTGTTACTACTAACACAGCAGTTCCATTTATTCACTAGAGGAAAATAATCCTGATCGTCTTGAGACTATTATTCAGCTAGGATATACATATCTTACTTTCCACACTTTTGTGTTTTGTTTTAATTGAGTATTAGGGAGGATACCCAAACACTTCTATGATTCTGTGATATACACTGCCAAAAAGTCATCATGCTAGTCAGTTCTACTCCCTGCTGTTGGGCCACAAGTTGCTCAGAAGCTTACTTAAGCACTTACTTTGTTTTCTTAGACCCAGAACCCTTTGAAATTCAACTGAATGTTATGAGTTTTGTACAAACTTGGATCTATAACAACCACAATTTACTTCATGATTTAATGGAAATTAGACAACAAAGCAAGAGTATGCTAAGCAGTAATATGCGAGTTTATGCTTAGTGCATTAATTTACTAATTCAATCAGCTAGTTGCAAACAAGTTAATTGTGTCAAGATAACTTATCTGTGGTAATCTATCATGCCTTATTTCATATATGCAGTTACCTCAAGTTGATTGGAGAAAAACAGCAGAAAGAAGCCAGAAATCCTTTAAACAGTTTATCAACAAGAAAGCACAATGGAGACAGAAAAGAAACAATGGTCATCTTTACCAAAAGCCTGCATAGAAAATTGCATGCTATCTTCTGAATTACAGTAATCTGATCCCCATCATTGAAAAAACAACTACAAGCCATCTTAGACATAGTATGAGAACTACAGTGCTGCAGCCCTTACATTGTGTTCCAGGTTTTCAACACATTTGCAGAATTCATCTTTTTATTCAGGAACGTCAAATCCTCAGTACCGCCACACTGTTCAGTAAGTATGTCAAGGACAAAAGCAATTAACGTAAGCAGAAAGTTACCTTTACAGCTGCTGTCACTGCAGCAGTTGCTGCCAAATTCAACCCTTGCCTTCCAAAATTCACCATGGTCTCATAGCCTCTTTCTTTGGCTTGTACGATGTACTCATCAATCTCCTAAAGCAAAACATACTTAAGTATTAAAGGATCGTTTGTATAGGAGGCATATTACCCACACAGTATTATTTTTCATCAATATGGGAATACAGAAGAGATCCTCAAAGAAATATTTAATGAAACAATTACTCTTGCCTTTGTATACTAATCTTACATTCACTTAAACTCTCTCGTTCTAAAAAGGATTAAGTCTATTCAAACAAGAAGATAAAACAGATTACTTTTGTCCAACTCAGAAACATTGCAGCTATGTAACAAGTTCCTTTCACAGAGTAAGCTTAAATTGCCAGACAAATGTTGTTCAAGAAAAAAAAAAAAAAAGTTTCAGAGGCCAGAACTTTGACACAGTTAAGTATCAAGGACAATACAGACATGACACTTCTCTTTAGCTGTGGTAAATGCCTGGAGTTAGAGATAAAAACTTCAACGCAATTCACAATAGCTAGCAAACTACAGAGAAAAATCCGTTGAGCTTATGAAGTTGGAAACTGTTTGCAATTCAACCTTCAGACGGTCAAGATGACATTATTGTTCCAATCAGTAGCAATTGTGTCAGCTACCTGTTTTACCTAATATTGGTCAAGCCCTGCACTAACCCTTCTTAATAAATACTCTGTTCTGTACTGTGAGGTTTATCAGCAGTAGTCTTCACACCTTTGCTAATTGCTCTTTCTACATACACAATACTGAAAGAGAACTATGCAGATTTGTCATCCTTTGGCTAAAGCTAACTATCCTGTAACCATTCTCTGTTTGGCTATTTTCTGTTGCAGATTGGTCCTCCCTTAAACTTCAGTGAAAAGCCTCTCATCGCATCCTTTCACTTTGCTCACCAAAGTCACCAACATCATTCATCCTGCGAAGTTATATTACTTTGGTATGCTTGAAAAAAATGGTGATGTGAAGAGTTGTTGCTAAAACTGTACTCCTGCTTCTGCATAGTACTGTACTCCTGCTTACTGCACGTGCTCTTCCCATAGAAACATTTAACTGCATCACTTCCACTCAGCTGGGCTCTCCAATGTGCACTGGGTAGATCAGGGAACACTATGTTGTTGCCTCGTGTCAATAGAAAGTCACAGACTGCTCATCCAAGTCAAACAGAGGCATATATATGGACATTCATATGCACTTTTCTAGTCCAAGTTCCCGCTGCCCTGCAAGCCAGTAACACGCTGATCTTTTATCTAGCAATGCTTAGCATTTCAGCATATGGTATTGGCATATTAGGCATTAAAAATATGAGAAGTTATTTCTTACCCTTTCCTTAGAAGAAAGAAGAGGGTGCAGAAATTTTCTGTAGATTAAACTCGCCCCTCTAGTATATGGGGAAAGAAGCCAAATAACAAAAGCTATCTTCAGCTCATAATACAGTGGAAACCTAAAGGCAAGCCAGAAGCTGCATGAAATCAACACTAGGAATAAGATGACGTGCTAATTAAATCAACAAGAAGAAATCTCTTCAAAAAACCATTAGATATTAATATAAAGGATTCTTCACATACATTAAGTTATATTAAATAAATTAAACAAGTTAGACCTATGGATTTAGTTTATGAAATATACCGTCATCTGCAAAACATGGAAAAATATCTGCTTTGCATTACACAACCATAAGAGTAATCATAGTCTATATTTCTAAGTTTGCTTCCCCTCCTCAGCTTTTTCAGCAAAGGTAGAAATTCTGTAGTCACTACTTCAAGCAACAGCATGCAGCAAGCTTGGAAACAGATGTTATTCTTCATACACACACTGAAATCTTCTACTGAGGAAAAAAAAAGCTGTCTACAAGTATGACTTCTTTATAAAGTTACAGCAGTACAAATCAAAGAACATACGAAACAAATATAGTTACATCCAGAATTCATAAAAAGCAGGCTCTTACCAAGAGACTGTTAAGTCTGTTATTGTCTCAGTAACTGTATAAAGAGCAAACACAATCCAATACATCATCCAGCGAACCTGAAAATTAAAACACTATCATCAGTAAGAGTTTTTATTTCACCTTTACATAGAATGCACAATGCACTTTACAGTCCATTAGTTCAAAGATGTCAAAGCAAGAATTTCAACAGCGTCTTGGTCTGCATCAAGTTGATTTCAAGAGAAATCACAGAAAGGTCCTAAGGGTTTTCTGTTCCTAGGAACTGGTGGCAGCATCAATGAGCTGAGTGAAATGCCTGGATCTCCAGGGTCACAGCCTCAACCAGGATGGCTTCACAGATTTGATTCCACTGCTAGAAAGCTTTAACGATGACAGCAAAACATTGTAAAGAGCCAGTAGATTATCATAAGCATGAAGTGCAACTCCCAGTGTAGCACTAAAGCATATTTCACTCTTCAACATTTATCCATGTGTTTCTAGAACACACAAACACACACACACACACGTGTCAGTAACTCAGATAGCCCTTGCTTTCACTTTACCATATCCATTATCCAGCTACTTCATCTGTATTTTGAAATTAGGTTCTACATGTGTGCTTGGCATTATGGTGCTGACACTGGAACAAAGCAAGACAAAAGCATTTTCATGGAACTTTAATTCTATTCACATGCCAAGAACCACAAAATTCTTGTTCACAAAAGAATTTACATCTAGGCATCTTAATGCTTCAGGGTTTTTTTTATTTGTTGGGGGGTGCTTTTTTATTTAAGGACTATACATCACTATTTCAAAATCAGACAATGCTCTTAAAAACAGAGCATTAAAACTTGCATTTTAATAGCCACTTGATAAATCTCTTACTTTCTTGAACATTTGTTCAAATCTTGTTTTCTAAACTGACCACGTATTTCAGAATAAATATTATAGTAATTCTGTGCATTTGTCTTTGCTAAAGTATCAGTGGCCAAAACAAAGTATTTCCAAAATACATCAGTGCAAACCACTACTGCCTGTTCAGTTGTTACTAACTGAACACCCACACCTTCTTTAAATTCTAATGTTATCTATGCTTAAAACAAATGAAAAAGGAAAAAGCAAAAAGGATTACAAAAAAGTAACTCCTGCTAACAGATGCAGTACCTTACTTTCTTTTGCTCTATACAGATTGCTAACTCTTCTGGTACACCCACAAAGTATTAACCACCACATTTGCAAGATACTAGTTCAAGTCTTAAATTCGTGTTACCCATTTGACATAGCAATATACACAGACATACTTCCCCCACAGAGGATGTGGCTTGGATTTAATCTATACTTCTAAGACTTTTTTTTGTGTGTGTGGTGAACTTAAGTCCAAACCTAACACTTCACTCCTGCTTATTTCACAGCTGTGCATTAAGCTTTAAAACTACTTCCTTTGTCACAGGACCCACTTATCTTAAATAGTTTTCTGCATTTCAATTTGAAAAGAAACTCAGTCATGTGATGACATTCTTCATTTCAATCTCTCAGAGGATTTAGATATTTCAGGCTTGAATAAGCTAAGACAGAAGTACACAACAGCTGAAGTCATCTCTGACAGGCCATGTGACATTTAGACTGGTGACCCTCCTATGAACCAGAGTCAACACCTGAAATAAAAATAGTTAACAACCACCCTTGCCCCATCATCTTAAACATGCAAAACTGCATGCTTAAAATGCCCTGAAATACTGACCTTTTCAACATGTTCTACCCAAGGTATTAAATCTTTAATCTATTCACCCAATTATGAACAACATTGGAAGTGGAGTTTCTCTGGGGATGCTACGAACAGTAACAAACACAGCAGAAGGGCATGAGACATCTGCCAGGAGTCCTGCTGACATCTGGGCACAGACTCTCAAAAACACAGGGCAAATCATATTCTAGTACAACTAATGCATTAGGTAACAAAAATATCCCTGACAAGTGAACTCAAGTGACTTACAGTGGTTTTCATACCAGAAAAATTAGGGGGGAAAAAAAAAACAGGTCACTGTAAATATTTTGACACTGCCCTGAAGAGCATCAGCTGCTCTTAAAGACAAAGTTAAAGAAGCTTTCATCAGGATTTGCTTTTTATGTTAAAAGGGTGATTACAGATATGTTTTGCTGGTTGTTTTTTCTATCAAGTGTAAGCTCATCTTTGTTGGCTTTGGCTGAAGCACAGTCTTTCAAGTCAGGATTTTGAAGCCAAGAATTGAGAAGACTGGATGGTAGACTTCTAAGCTATGTTTCAGATCCTTATTACAGGCACTTCGGTGTAATACTGTGAAAAGATTCCTCAAAGATTTCAGTTGACTCCATTAAACCAGGGTAATTAAAAGAACAAAAAAATCTCCTCAAAGGAGCAAATCCTAATTTCTAGAACTAAAAGTACACACGTCTTTCAAATTATCAAAAATGGAAGCAATAAAAGCTCAATTTTTAAGAAATTTCTGTGAACATTTTGTTGCATCACGACAGCAAATATATATATACACATCACATCAAGATTCCTTTTTTTGTTCTTGTTCTTAACTGGTGGAAGCAGTGGCTAAGTCCCAAATTTCACCCTGTTATAAAGCTCTTGCAATTCTGCAAACAAAAACAGATGGTCCTGAGCCACACACAGCCCTGGAAAGGAAGTTGGGCTTGGGCCAGAACATAACTGGCAGCGGAGCTGTGCCATTTGGAAGGCTGCAGTAACCTATACCCTCTTCAAAGAGAATGATCCAGCTGGGAAGATGAGACATTGATCATTCTAAGATCTATCAGGACACTTAACCTAACCAGCAATGCTGTGGTAATTCACTGAGCAATCCTTGTCACTCCCTGCCTATGAAAAAGTCAGCGTTACACTAAAAAATAAAGAGAGCTTAGAAACAATATGATGCTTTTCATTCATCTAAGCCCCATGAACATTTTGTATGCAACTGCAGATGCAGGCACTGGTCAAAGACCACAGGTCACTGGAAAGTATTGTTTTCAAATATGATGGAAATACAGTTGGAAAAATACAGTTCCAGGTCCTACTAGCAGTCTTGTCAAAACAACAGACATCTCAAAAAAAAAAAAAACGCTAAGTTACAGCTAACTGTTCTGACTATTTGAATCCAAAACTCACCATTCTAGGGACATTTAGTTTTTTGAAAATGTATTGTTAGAGTCAACAGAAACCTGAAAGTGATTGCTTGTATTAGAGTTCAAAACTGGCATCCTCTACTAACCCTGTAAATCCCTTTTGAAGGATCAGGAAGGAAAACAGGATTTTAAGCTCTTTGCATTTATACACTTTCCCGGCAGGGTAAAGCAAACAATGACACAGAGGAAATTCTCTCGTTATTTTCAATCATTTTTCCTCTCAGAAGCTTACCTGTGGCAGACAGTAGCCCTTTGTGCACAAATAAAGTCTAAACAGCTTGCACACAAAAAAGCACATGGATGTATGAACACGATGCTCACTTCAGAGCCTTGATGGAGTGGCCTGGCTAAATGCACGAAATACAAGAGGAGGAACAACATCTACTGCATTCTGCTACTGCAACAAGTACAGAGCAGCAACATTACGTACGCAGACAGCGGCATTAGGTCACCGCTATAACTGCCAAATTAATATAACTGATGGCACTGACTCCCTGTCCTAAGTCAAGGAGCAGAGTTAAAATGGAGGGAAAAATAAAAAAGGTTCAGGTGAGAATCAGGTTAGTAGCTGCATCAAATTAGGCAGTAACAAAGTCACCAACACTTGCAACTGCATGCCATTCTTGTGTTAATCATCATTGTTCACATCCAAAAGTACCCAATTTAACAAATTAATTCTGACCTGCAAAAGTATCTTTCCCATCTCATTTTTCTGGTTGTTCTGCTTCTTTCCTCCACATCATCTTATCTACATCTTTGAAGAACGATGGATTAACCAGAGCTACCCTCCTCTCAGATGGATTTTGAACCTCTTGTTGACTTCTATGCAATGACAGTTAAAATGCTGCCACTGTTCACATCATCAATGAGAATCAAATCTGTAATTGCTTATGCCAAAGGTGTTGGCAGAATTAGGAAGCTTCCCCCTTCACTGCCCAAAATTGCATTATTTGGGTAATTCCACTGAAATACAGCTAACACTAAGGTTTATGTTTTAAAAACTTCCTCTAAAATATATAGCATAGCATGTTGGATGCCTTTCCATACGAGTAGTCTGACAAGCCATTAACCATTATCATAGGGAATTAGAACCATCTTCTTTGGTGTTCCAAACAGAAATCACAGGACTACCATCACACTCGCACAGGTTTTATATCTGATTCTGAGACAGCCAAATTCACCTTTCATATATTCTATTACACTGCATAATGAAAATGTCACTGCTATATTAAGCAATTAAAAGCAATGTGACTTACATATTCCTTCACATTTTTTGTCTTCACAGCTTTGTACGAATAATATGCAGGATACAGCATCCCAAACACCAGCCTATTGGAAAATAAAAAGAGTTTTCAGAATTTGTTATACTATATGTAGCAAAGTAGTGACAATGTTAGTGTAAACTAACCAACTTAAAAAAACTCTCATACTTTGAAATAAAAATCAGTGTTATAGGTTGCTTGGAAGAAGTTTAGCAATATACAGGAATAAAAGCAATACCAACGGAAGAGATTGTATGCCCCCATAGACAGCAATTTCCTAGGACTGCCTCCAGCAAGTAATGGAAAACTAGTAGCTCTTCTGGTTTAGCTGCAAGCAAAACCAGTCCTGTCCATACCAAAAGATTGCTTCCATCTTAGCAGTGCAACCACACCTGAAAATCCTCTAACCACTATCATAGGGAATTAGAACCATCTTTCATCAGATGACAGAAGATTCTGCAAAAACAATCATAACACAACACGAAGAGTTAAGCACGTTCAGCTCCTTTTGCTAAAACACTGCAAAACCAACACACAGAAATGGAGGCACGTGGGAATTAATCCAACTTTGCCCAGACAACCAATTTCTGCTATAATTCATCAAACATAAGGTGCAGGGAGCAGGGTGAGAGGGTGCCAACCAATCCATAGCGAGAGCAGGATCAGAAAAAATATCTGCTCTAACAAACGTTTGTTACAATACAGCATTTTCTAGGAAAAACTATCTTGGTCACAGACTGGTGGCACTGTTCTTCATGATAAATGCAACAGCTGTGGTTGCTGCCTCCTTGCAGGAGGTCTAGACTTTTATTTCACCAGTCTGTTACACTTTGTAAAGTCAGGCAACTGCCTGCCCTTAGTTCCAACTGGCCTAAGGCAGCAGTCACAGAGAAGTCTGGCTACATCTCTGCACCAGCACGGTTATGTCAGAGAAATTCACACATCTCAGGACACCCAGAGATCTTCCCCAAAAGTTCAGAACTCTCTTAAGTAATTAACTGCTCAGAGCTAAGCGAAGGAAGACGCATCACACAGTATTCTAAAGACGACTCCACCTGGGGAAAATGCAGCACAAAAGATTTGAACTCATATCGTCAAAGCTTACCAAAGTAAATAATCAACTAAAATTTAAGGTTTCATGGTTGCGGCAGGTAGCTTTAAATCAGCGGTTCTACCTGTGGAACCACTGCAGAACACTGCTTAAAAAAAAAAAAAAAAAACTTTATTTTGTGTTTTAGCCCTAAAGAAACTCTAAAAAAATTGTAGCCCCATTTAAGTATTTTTAGAAAATTCTAAAGAGAAACTCTCTGTAGAAGAGCCTGCATCTTCTACAAGGTGTTAACTATAAATACTGCCATGTAGTATACAAGACATCAGAGTACATTTGAGAGCTGCAGTCTGATATACCCCATCTTCCAACCTCCTCTCTGATGCATAGGCAGAAGTCTTCTGCTTGGTAGGAACTCTGTTTATAATACTAAAATAATCTCCAACAGTTAAAATACAGTACTTTAAATTTTTTTTTTTTTTAAAAAAGTGTAGAATTATTAACAGCAAAGGTGAGATACTTTCTTCAACATCGGATATACCAGGATAAGAAACACATTCCTATTAACTTACAGGAAATCTATTGCTGTGCTGGGGGGGGGGGGGGGGGCGGTTAGCAGAGCTTCTAATGCTAAGCTTCAAGTGCCACAAGTGAAAGAGGGAGGAGAAAGTTATAAAGGAATATTTGCAGGTCTCTTTCTGTTTGAAAGGACCTTGCGAAGTCATCTGGTCCAATTTCCTGCTTAAACCAAGGCTGACATCAGATTTGGACCAGGCTACTTAGGACTTCACCTGGTTAGCGGTGGAAACTTCTAAAGAAAGGTTTCACAGCCTCCCTAGACAACCTGTTTCAACACTTAATGGGCCTTTTAGTGCAAACTGTTTGCATAACATCTATTTAGAGCCCCCCTGTTCAAGTTTATGACCATGGCCATTTTCCTGTGCAGTAGGAAGGGACGGTGTCCGGCAGATCACTTAAGGCAACATTAATACCAAAGGGCTAAACCAGAGCAGCATGGCGGTAGTTTGCCTTCTGGACCTGGACGCTCAGAATTTCACAGTTAGTGCTAAATGGAGTTAGCAGAAGATGGGTCCTGAAGCTCTTTAACAAGAACAGGCTAAGCTGCTATTCCACTGCAGGTGAGCTTACCTACACATTTCAGGTGTTGAAATACCTCTTGGAAGAAGCCCAGACTATTTGAAATCCAGTTCAGCACAACCTGTTAAAGTCTACCTAAATACAACTCTACTATAATCCAAACACCTTTCATCCTATGGCCAAGAAAAGCAACCGTCAAAAAACCCTGAACGGTTTTATTTCTGCTGACTAGAGGTTTTTGACTGGTGATGTCAAGGTCTCCACTTCACCCAAACAATGTGAGTCCTGGAAACAGAAGTAGCATTATTAGATCCAACAACCTTAATTTGGATGAACTTCTGTAGACAAGAGCTCTTCCTCTCTTCTTTGTCCCTGGGTAATACCCTGTTCAGTAACCCATCAGCTCTAATGCCCGTCACCTTCCCTTCTTCTGGCTCAAACTATAACCTTTAAGTATCAGAGATAAGGAAAGCTTTATTAAATAATACAACAGAGAGTTTATAAGCATGGAAATGCCTTTGAACAGAAAAGACAGAAGAGGTTCCTGAATGTCATCCTAACTGCCAGATGCCATAATGATATGCCAGCACTTACTGGTCATCTAAGTACATCTCCCAGATTCTCAAAACCAGTCCAAAGTTATTTATATAGCTACTAGAAGACTGAACATGTAGATTTCGTCCTATGAAGCATATGAAAGAAACAGTTTGAACCTTTTTCTTAACAGATTTTGGTCTCTAGTTTTAACTTCACCCTACTGTCAGGTAATAATGCTTTTTAAATAAAAGCCTAATTTTATTTTTAAATTTAAGCAGTAATTTTCCCCATTTGATATCCTATAAAATCTGCTAGAAGCCCATATTAGGACAAAGTGGATTTTTTTTTTTGAACACTGGTTTGGAAACGACCAATCTTCAAGAAGAAAGTTTATTACAGTAGCAGTAAGCTACTGCAAGCTAAGCTAAAGGCAACCTCACGTTAACAGAGAATTGTAACTAGCACAAGACAAATACGATAGAGATAGCTAGTTTTTCCCAGCTAGCAAACCTTGGTCTTACTCAAACCTGGTCAAATCAGAAAAATACCAATTGCTTCCTACTCTACATGTAAGTGACTTGTTCATGCCTGGGAACATTACAGACATCACAATGAGAATTTCAAATGGAGCAATGTTTATTATTTGGGAAGTGTAATTATTTCCATTATAAAAAGGGGGAAACAAATTAAAAACAGTAAGGCATCATCTAAAATAACATTAAACTTCCAGTAGTCAACATCACATTGATTCATGGCTCCTATAAGATCCTGGGAGCTAGTAAATCAAGGTGGAAAAGGCAGCAAGGTTATCAGCTTTTAGTATTCACTCAAAAAAAAATCTTCTGGAATTCATTTTTAAAACCGAAGAACTACGTAACACAATACGCTGTCACTTACTGGTGTTCAATGCTGCCGTAAAATGGAAGCGTTAGAACTTGTCCATTGATGGAGGAAAACCAGAGTTTTCATCTCTTTCCTCCTCTCCCCAGAAAATGGGTGGATAAGACCAAGAATGAAAGACATTAGCACACTTAGCTGGTAATAACAGGAACCAGTACGGTGAAGGTTTTAACTCTTCCCTAGAGCCGACATTGAGCATGGCATGACTCCTCTGTCAACTCTGGCATCATTACCTTCTTCACACGAAGTCACCCAGTCTCAGTTAAAGCTACCAGGCACTTTAACAGAAAAAAAAAAAAAAAAAAAAAAAAAAAAACAACCAAACAAAAAAATCTCTCATCTCCAGGAAGCATGGCTGAAGGTCAGCAAATTCAGATATACCCTCAATCGATAAATCACAGATCAGTACAGAGGCAAGAGTAGGAGAGCTCACTGCAGCTGACTGGAGGCAGAGGCAGAAACAGCAGCCGCAAGGAGCCCAGGCACAATCGGCATCAGCGACAAAGCTACAACAGCAGGGCATTTTCTAATATTTCTCCTGTTTGCACTGATACCCCTAAAAATCTCAGTGTTGTTAGCAGCACCTCCTGCTACACACTATAAATGCACTCTTCCTCTGCTGTTTTTACAGTAACTTCACGACACACTTTAAGGACATGCCCAACTATCAAAATAGTTGGCTTTTCAAATTTAAAAGCTTAAGTGCTATTTTTAAAATGCACTTTGTATTTCACAGTGTATATTAGCATGCCGCACTAATACAGCGGATAAGAACAAAGCCAGCTTCCACAGATGGAAACAGATCTCAGCTGAGCGTGATGTCATTTGCTGTATTTCACCAGCAGATATATGGATAATCCTGCTTACCAATGTAATTTCCCTGCCAGTTGTACGCCTAGCTATTTCAGCTCTCCAGCTGTACTCAGCAGCTAGGGGAGTATTCCTTTTTTGGTACAGCCACCTCCTTTACAGGCATTTTGCTCATTTAAAGAGACTCGTTTCTCAAATATACCAGGAGATGAAAATCAAACCAGGCAAAACCAATAACAAACCCTTGAAACCTGAGAATGATGCATTTGCATATCCATACAGTTGTGTAAGACAGTAGGTTATGTGCATTTTAATGCTTTAAATAGCTTTTAAGTGTGCAACTATTTAAAACACTCATTTCTGAAGTGAAGCAGCTGAGTTTGCGTCTGACTGATAACTGGAAAACAAAACAGTCACCTCTACGCACACTGCTTTAGCACAGAACTTATTTAGCCTGGCTTGTAAACATCACTAAAGCTAACATCTAAAATATAGATAGAAATAAAGTGAAAGCCTCTAAGTCTCTCAGAAGGACTACTTGCCTCAAGACTCCCAAAACGCTAAGCCATTAAGCCAACAGTCCATTTATGACTTCAGTCAGTTCACATTGCCAAAGAATTACCAGAAGCAAGGAAGTGTCTGGAACTTGATTCTTTTATTTATTTTTCTGAAATTCAGGAAGACAAGGGCCCCAACTATGCACTACTATTACAAGCTATTCAGGACACTCATTCAGTACAAGATTCTTTGGGGACAGCACCATTTGCTAAGCTCCCTAACAAGTCTGATAACAGATGACACTGATTTGTCCACCCACTGACAGATTGACGATCTTGGCACAGACTGATACAGAGCCAGACATTTGTTAATGTGTGCATCTACAGTAGAAATATGTACCTACATCCTGAAGGATCACTTGACAGCACTTGGCAGGCTGGAGAATGGAAGAAAAAAAAGAAAAAGAAATCCACCGTCTCCATAAAACCATGGAAGTGAATATAAATTCTTGATACACTTACTTTGCTGGCCCTGTCCATCTTCCCTTCCCAATACCAGTCTTTACCTGCAATTCATGACAGGAGCACCTTCCATCCCCTCCACAACCAACCTTTCCCAAGAGATGGTAATGCACCACACCAATACCAGGAGTAATGTAGGCGACTCCCAGCTGTATGTGATATCAAAGCCGTACCTGCACTGCACAACTGCATCGATGCAGAAACTAGGCTCATGTCGTTAGTATTCCTTTGCTTCTGCTACAAATACTACTCCATGTCATGTTTACAGAGTTTAATTTAAGCAAGACTCCTTCTGAAAGCAAAATTTCTTACTGGAAAGTAAATAATAGAATGAAACAGTCTGAAGAGCAATGCTGGATTGGCTGGCTGTTCTTGATCTTAAAAAGGAAGATATGGTCATATTTCTTAAAGTGTCTACAGAGGTTTCAGTCAGCACACCCTGGAAAAGCAGTAACTCATTTGCTCAAACTACATGCTGCTACTCATAGAAGAAGAGCAGTTAAGACTTGTCTCATTTTTTCTTCTTTTTTGAGGGTGGTGAAATTTAAGTCTAATTAGTTATGAAAGAAGTTAAAGCTGTTAAACATTTGTGTGGTACGCATACTCAAAATAAGGCATAATGAGTATTTGTAAGAATCGTAGTCAGAGAAGGAAAAAAAAAAAAACTACAATTCAAAGGAAAAAGCAAGCCCCTCCGTCATGCCTCCCCGGCACCCCCCGAGGATTACGACTGGGTAGGCAGCAAGTTCTGGACGAAGCCAGCTCTTGCCTCGGTTTTCACGTGTTCACACAAACAAAAGCTCAGCCTGACATTTTTGTCCTGAATGCTTTTGAAAGGCACTATGCTAAACAAAGACTCATCTCCAACACTGGACAGAACTGAGTTGCATTTTGCTACTGGACAATGTTCAGATACATGACGTTAGCCATAACATGCTACCTTAAAAGAGTACGTACCCAAGTAATTGCACATAACAACTTGGGGTCAAAATGCTAGTCTGTTACAGGGAGGGGGAACATGATGATAAGCTCCTTAACTTCACACTGAGTTGCATCCTATTTTTCCTTCCCTCCCTCCCCCCCCCCCCCCCGCCCTTACGCGAGGGCAGAGATATATGGAGGGGTGAGGGGGGCGGGCATAGGAATCACATAAATCTGTTGAAAGAATGTGTCTCTTCACAGTAGCAAACCTTAAACTCCTCAACTCCTGTGGGAGACTGCAGTTAACGAAAGGCAGGAATGCAATCAGAAACACATCTGTTAAAACCTCCGTGGCACTCTTAGAGAGAGAATATCCCAACAAGCCATAGGAAAAATAGTCTCAAGAGTTAAAGAATATACCCAGAAGCACTGACAGGTCTGAATAAAGCACATTCTTGAGCTGAGCAAGCTGGCTTTTGAGCAAGCTGGCTTTTAACCTTTCAGCGTAGAAAGCTGGAATCCTCCTAAACAACTGCCAGCTTCTTCCAAAGCACAGCATAACCCAAACTAGCGCAATTACTCAAGTGGGCAGAAGTCACCTAGAAGTTTTAAGGAGGAAAAGTGACTTCCCTACCAATCCCACTAGAAAGTCAGAGATCCCTGTATCAGGAGCGTTCGTGAAGTGCTAAGTATAATAACCACAAGCAGTCTGATAGGAGACTATTAAAGCCTTTCTCCCAGTACACTAAAGAGAGCCTGGAGCTCTGTATCCTATGCACTCATGCGTATGGAATGCTCTTGTATTGCCTTACACCAAAATAAGCAACCTGTTGCCAGATACTCTTCAAGTTCTTTCAACATGGAAAACAGCCCTGCCTGAACCACAGAAGTCTAAAAACAGCACAAAAACATAACAAAAACCCCTTCTATAAAAGAAGTTCAGTGCTGGGACCTGTACAGAACTACTGACGCACTCTCACACCAGAAAGGGCTGACTGCCTATTTGCATAGGCTCGCCACGTTTCTCCCAGAGAAACCAAGGCCTAGATGCCAAGAGGACACTGTTATCTTTAATTAACCCATTTGCTCTGCAGAGAAATTTCTTCGAGCCCAGAATGAGGACTTGCCCTTTCCTGCCACTATCACCTATAATTCACTTATAAATGCATTCTGTTAAGAATTCCCATATGCTCAAAGAGTTGAAAGCACTGGAAACTTTCACAATATTTCTGAGGTTGCCTGTTATTCATCCCACTTGCAGCTAGAAAATCGTAGATAATACAATAAAGATCAAAGAGAAGTTGTAACACTTAACTCGATACCTGTACCCACATTAGATGTGCTGCCTCCTTCAGAGCGAAGCACCTAGGAATTCCCAGCTCCGAGCCTACACGTGGCTTGCAGCCTACTAGGCCAGTTCAGCCAGCCAGCAACACACCCCAGATACGAGTTCCCTGAGTCCCACTCTGCCAGCAACAAACCTACTGCACGCACGTTGCATCAGCTCTCTCTTAAGGGCCTTTGGCAGTAAGGACAGCGTACAGCTAAAAACCACTCCGAGAGCAAAATCCAGGCTACCCCTCTTTGTCCAAGTCTGCCTGGACGCTGCCTTCCACAGGGACATGCTGCATCACTGCTCTGACAGCACAGCTCTCCCAGTCTCTGTTCTCAGGGCATTACCTGAACATAAACCCTGCAAAACAACTCACCTCTTGCTCCAGGGATCAGCCTGGAGATAACATCACCACGTCATGGAACAACACCTCTCAAATCCTGTTCAAAAAGAGCCCCAAAGCCCAACAAACCCAGCAGCATGGAAAACTCAAAAAAGCTACTACTGGAAAGCAAACAGAAACCGTAGTAGGAATAGAAATGGTTATACAAGTCTGAGTCACTCCTCTACGTGCCTGCGTAATAATTGATCCAACATACGTGTTTGACTACTACCTAATAGCATCCCGAATACCCCCGTACTGTTTCCTGTTTACATGCTTACTAAGATCAGCCATTTATGCAGAATACTCAGCAGGTGATTTCGTAACTCCCAAGCAGCCACACAGAGGAACTGAATTTGTCTGTAACATTTCCACGTGACAGAGAGTCAGCACTGAAGGCCTTCAATACAAAGTCATCCTTATTAAGTAGCTTTAAATCTCTCACCTAGCTCTCGGCTCAAGAGCAGAATTTCATCCCTGCTGGAGATGCACTGATTTCCAAAGCTGCTCACACCTACTGAAACTTCAAATAAGCTATCTTTCTTCATATCTGCCTTAATACTCCCCAAATTCACCTCCTGCTGACTGTTTGCCACTCAAGTGTTTATGGCCTGAGAGCAGCCAGCTGTGCCTTCAGACAGGAGCATGACTGAGCACCAGGAACTAACCAACAATTATGAGAGGTCGCATCTGCTTTTCACACAGCTCTTACGACAACCTGACATGACTTTGTTCCAAGTCAGAGACGTGTTCCTGCACTAAGCTGTGCTTTTCTTTTAATAATCAACTCGGACTGTCAGCTGGATTAAAGATGTCACTTAGAGATCAGTTGATCTTTTTTTTGTTGCTGTTTTGTTTTTTTAAATCAAACTAGCTTTCAGCAGATGTTTTCTATATTTAGCACATGCGTGAAAAAGCTTATTCTATGGAGTAGGTAAGAAAACAATTGAGATAGGTATTATTTTCAAGTTCAAAGATGAAAGCTGATACCTACACAGATGTAAAACGGAACAGTCATGTAGCATAAGCTCTATTTTATAAGACTGTGCTGCAAGACACACATTATCATTACAACAATTCTACTTCACATTTAAAGTAGCCTCACTCATAAGTATATCTAAGTCCCAAAGCAAGATAATTCAGTATTTTGTTGGAGTAATTTCTTTCAGTGCTGGGAAGAAGAACATTTTGGTCATCTGGATTTTTTTTTTTTCAGCAATAACTTCGGCCTATTTACCTTAAGTTATATTATTTCAAGATTAAGCTGTGGAAATCATTGCAGTAGCCCTGTGCACAATTACACAACACAGACGTTCAAGTCTCAACTGCATGAGATGGGGAGAAATTCTTTGTATTGAAGTATTCAAGCATGTTTTCTTCTATCATCTGAAGAGCTGCATTAGGCAACGAAGTGACCTGACATCCCACGCAAACCATGGAAGTTCAATTACCTAGAACTTCTAATGCTGTTGATGTTTTAGGAAAGCCGTCAATATACTCCGAAGGTCGTTTTATTCTTACTATTTGGGTAGTCTAAAGCTTTTTTCTGCTTTGGAATGTGGTTTTAAAGCTACCCACGGTGCTGGAGTTTCACCATCCTGGCCTCTGCCTGAAGATCACCTGTGGCCTAGACACGTTTCCTCCAAGACCACAGAAAAAAATATAGTTAACAAAAAATCGATCAGCTGGAATCTTGAGAAAATGCCACTAGTTCAAATGCACGATCATGCCACAGCTTTCTGCTGTGAGAGTATCTTCCCTCGACATTTCTGAAGAACCATCAACATCAAAATGATTTGCTATAGGGAGCTAACATTTAAAATAGAAGTGGTCCCAACTAAGAATTGCTTCTGCTCGTTCCAGGATAAACCACATTTTATTTCTGAGCCATTTGTAAATGAAAGATAAACCACACTGCATGTAGCCATGCTTTTACCATACGGTTGCCTTTTTTTTTTTTTTTTAATTTAAAGCATTCAACACTGCTACAAACCCCACAACACGTGGAACACGAATCTGTATGCTTGGTTTTAAAGAAGAAAGCAAAGTTCATACCCTGAAGGACAAAATGCTCCAACTTAATCATTAGACATCTTATAACCTAAAGATGCTGTTGCAGACCAGCTTCAAAGGTCCTGCTTCTCCCAAGAAAATGCTACAAAAAATACAAAGATTTGAGCAAAGAAAATGGATGCAACCACACAACACCAGTTACTGAAGTTAGTCTGTCTCTTCTCAGACAGCTATTTTTCGCCTTGGATCATCAGAAGTTACTCATCTCTACATTTTTGCCTTAAGGACCCTGATTTCCAAACAGTTCTGTTAATCTTATCAAGACCCAGAAAGGTATTTCTGAAGCCTCTTGGAGCATTCAGAAAACCAACTTTGCCATTGTACACAGGAAAAGGCTTGTGCTATGAAATTTGTATTTGGCAGATACTGCTGAGATAACATCTGGACTTGTTGTTCCTAAGTATGTGTGTTTCCTCAATTATAACCTGTGCTTAGAGACACTCTGTGAATACTGCCAGACACCAAGTTAAGAACAGACAACGTGCAGAATCTCTAAGAAACTTCTTCACGTAGCTGTATTAGTAACTTCCCCTTAAGGTCAGAAATATCATGCTAAAAAATAAATTCACTTCCTTGGTCCTGAACCCCACTCATTTATTGATTTCTATTTAGAGACTCATGCATTAAATTGGTTTGAGGGTAGATTTTGTTCCTAAGAAGTAGTGCATACCACGCCAACCAACCAGAGGCTCATTTCTGAGAGGAGAAGTCAGTTAATGCCTGACTGGTAGCGTATCCACAGGCCAGGAATCCAGAAGATAGAGTGAATATAAGCGTACCTTTTCCATCAGTGAAGGAAAGATAATTTGCCCAATCACATAATCTTCTTTATACAAATATAAATTCCACTTTGTCTGAAGCATTTAAGGTTCATTATTATTCACGAAGTACCACCCCTGGAAGAGGTGTATGCTGAACTGTGAAACCAACACTTTAAATGGCTTCTCTGGCAACCTAATGACCACTACAGCCATCCCTAAAACTAGGTGCTTTATGTTTCCGTGGACATACTGTCTTCTAAATGAACTCTAAGCTGGTCACTGCTGAAGCATGTGAACAGGTCAGTTTCTTCTATGGCCTCTAAAACAGCCTAATCGTAAATATGCGTAATCTGAGTAACGGTAGACTTGGTTTTAGACATAAGGGAAACCATGTGTTCTAGAACTGAGTCCTAGTGTGGAAAAAAAAAAAACACTGGCAGACAAAAGTGAATAACAAGATCATAGTGCCAAAGAATTAGGTTCTCGTTAACGTTACAGCTTAAGGTAATGTTATTATCAAAACTAACCCAGACATCCCTAAGCTAGTGACCATTTTCCTTCTTCTCCTTTACATGGTTTTGATCAACGTGTTAGTAAAGGAGGTGGGGGGAAGAAATAACAAGAACCAGACAGTTGTTGGAAGGCACAAGCACAAACTGTTTTCCGATTTTCCCCTTCCAGCAGTGCAAGTTCCAACAGCTCTCTTTATTAGCAGAAGAAAGCAAAGCATTATGTCAGACTTCTCACTTCAGGAAAGTTCTCCTTTTGTGGATCCCTGCATTTTAATGCAGAGTTAAAGGGTTTTTAAAGAAGTTGCAGTGCATTAGTTTTCAACACCAAATACAAGTGCCAACTGTCTTCAGGATATGTGAGCAGTATTTCAGAGATGATTAACACAGGGAAAACATTCACCTATTTAAACCTCCTTCCACGTCAGCGCTTGCAGACTAGCCATACAGCACAACAGAAACCAAGAAACGCCCTGTTATTTTGTCAGGGATAAACTCAGCGAGGAACTATCAGCAAGGGCTCAGCACACAGCGAGCCACTCGCGGGTGTTTTAACTGCACCGTGTCTGAAAGCTCCTCATCGCACTGGCTGTCCTGTCTCATCCAAGCTAGCCATGTTTCAAGTCAGGCTGGTCAGCAAAAAAACTGCAATATATGTTTCCTACCTAAATTCTTACATACCTAATCCCATTTATGCAGTAGTAAATTGCTACAATCTATTTCGGCAAGCCTGCAGAATTTGAAAGATTCACAACAGATCATACTGTTTTCAGCTGTAATATTTTCTTCTTTTTGTTCCCTAAAAACCCGGAAGGGCTAAAAGGTACTTCCACACAACGGTGGAAGTTTTGAAATTTCAGACATCGGGGAAAAAAAAAAAAAAAAAAAAAAAAAAGGACCAATAATGGCAGAGAAAGCTCTGCACATGAAACACCGGAATAGAGGTTTTGCCAGACACATTTTAACATATATTTTTGAAGAATTTCTGATCAAGGATTAAAAGCATTAATCCAAAGCAGTTTTTATATATTTTTATATATATATATGCACATTCATATATATAAATATCAGAATTCAGCTTGGGGCCTTCCCCAGAGATGTCCTTATAAGAGCATATCAGGAGTTGGCTCTATGTACAAAATAACCAGCAAAGGCAAGCTGTTCCATCTATGCTGCAGAACTGCTTGAGATCCTAAAATATGCTCTGACAGAGCAGACATTGGTTTGCAGAACATACAAGAGCGGAGGTTGTTTGTTTTAATTAGAAACGTCCTTTTGTGCCAGACCATGCAGTTCTTGGTATTCCTTTATCTGCAATGCATAGGACACAGATGTGGATTTCAGCACGTTTTGTAACAGAGTACATGCCAAGATCATTAAGTAAGAATGTCAGACTCTGCAGCACGCCTCTAGTTGTGCTCCATCTGTTTCCAGCGAGCTGCAGTTCGCCATAGGCTGCGAGCGCTGACCACGCATGCTCCGCATCTGCAGACTGCCATAAGCACGGGCGAGAAAAGAGCAGCTCGACTGCACAGCAAACATTGACACAAGGAAAGGTGTGCCAGGCAGGCAGTGGGGACACTTATTTCCAACAGATTGCCAGACCTTGTTTGTCATTGCACTCGCCTGCAGAATAGGTATTACAAGTCAGGATTAGCGAGCGGGCGCTTTTTGCTGCACGTTCAGATGACCCAACTGTGAAGCTGAGCTACAGATAGAAGCATTCTTATGATTTCATTGCTCAATTACATAAAGGATTTTAAACTTGAACATAAACAATGTATTTAAACCCTAGACTTGGATATACTTACAGATTCCCCACTATAAAATTTAAGGCCCTTTAAAAATCCTGACACCTTGTTTGATGAGAGCAGCTGCACTGTTATTACTGGAACGAGATCCAGCACAGGAACGAATAAGCAGCAATGTGTAAGCGAAGAAGGCAGCTCCAGAGTATGTTTTAAGCAGCCTGGCAATATGCTGACGCCGAAAACAATGGTATTTTCCCCCTGCAACTTTTCATTCTCAACATGGCACTTACATGGCACCTAGCAACTACGTGACAGCAGAACAAGCCGGTTCGGTTCACTGCCACTAATCAAAGTGGATCCTCTTTCATTTCAGTCGACAAATGACCAGAATCATCCTGTGGCTGCACAACTTCTGGACCCTGCAGAGAGCAGACGGTGAGGGGAGGGCGAAGGGAGGATGGCTCCTCCCAGCAACAAGCTGGTTAGATGTTTAAGCACAGCACTAAGAGTCAAGGATAACTGACACACGATGACCAAATCGTTCAGTTCAGCGGAGAGATGGCCATTTCAGCACCTCTCTCCATCTCTGTCACTCACTATGACAGCAAATCCTTGCCCCCCACAAGTGCGGCTGCAATTTATAGGTCTTGACACTGGAAGACATTCGGCATCCAACAGCACGCAACATTTTCCAGGCTTCAGCTGGAAGCATCCAACCACAAGAAGCGCAGGCTACAAGCAGCTGAAGAAACTCTCCCAGAAGTGGCCCTTCTGCCCAGAAGGCTGGGCTGCATATAGCTCTTACTTCCACACGCCATGTGGCAGTATCGTTACCCAATTCAGCATAACAAATTATCGTTGCTTCAAGCAACATGTTTGTCAGCAGTTTCATTAGCAAATGTGAGTGAATATATTTTCGTACATGTTTTTAATAAAAAAAAAAACTTTGTATTCCAAGAGCAAGATATAATCCAGGTCTACAAAGTGTGCACAGCTACGTAAAACATCACTGCCACTCTAAAACAGATTCCCGATGACTGTGCCATCGATACAGGAGCTATGGCTTCAGCTGTGCTCTCTCAGATGTCTAGCAATTCCAGGGGCAGCTGCAAGTCTGGACATCTCAAACAAAAATGAAATACTAAAAGCAGAATAAGACAATGCCTGGGAAACTGTGACAAAATAAACAGTTCTAATCTGTCGAGTAGCAGAAACTGAAAGGCCAATACCACTACTTATCTTCAGGTCACCTTCCCTGTGCCCCAGTCTCGGCCCAGCTTCACGTAGCTATGGACTATTCCAGAACCAAGGAACGCTCGCTGAATTGTTTATTTGTACATCTCTTGCTCCTTGCAAGGCTCTAAAATGCAGGTCGGGAACACAGGCAGAGAGAAAAGCAGCTAGTAGTAGCTCTGAAAAACGCATTCTCCTGGGGCCTACTACAGCTCACCCCTTCCAGCTACCAGGACTTCAGGGTAACTGGAGTGAAAAGAAAATGAACTTAAATACAAGGGCAAAAAGTGCTGCAAAGCAACGCAGATGGGGAAACTTTAGTTTTTAAGTGAGGAGGGGAAAAAAGTTAACAGATTACAGCAGACAGTCTGCTTCAACAGATTGCAAGAACAAAATGGCCATCTACTTTGTATTTAGGATGCATCACATCTTTGCTTGGCACAAGAGAAGAGTCTGATCTCATCCATACCAGGCTGTGACTGACAAGTACTCAGTGTGTTTACTATTAAATACACTGTCTCAGCAACTGATGTGTACACAATTGCTCAGACCCTACAAACGAGAAGAATGAGCAATCAAAGCAGACTAAGTCAGACGCAGGCTGTATTAGAAGCTTACAAAACAGGCAGCCACGAATTTAAAAGTTCCCACCACTAAAGACCAAGTACTTGACAAGGTGTCCTATTTTGAGAAGCTTTCTGAGACCCTGAAACAAATTACTAACTTTTTGTTGGTTTTGGAAGTGCAGAAAAGGAAAAGGAAAAACACTTCAGTAATCATTCTTAGAACTGTTGCAATAGCCAGTGCTTTAGAATTAATAACCTGTGCTTACTCTAACAGCACCCTATAGAAGGAAAACTTTAAAATGAGAAGGTATCCTAATTATGTGCTTCAAGTCTTTGGCTTCTTGACAGAAAAGACGACATACCACTAGTGCAAGGCATTGCACATTTATATGCCCAAGTACTTAGAAAGCAAAGAGAAAAAAATTCATTAAAGCAAACTTTTGGCAATGGTAACACGAAGCAACGAATTTTAACCACTCCCTGTTCCCCATGCATGCCTCTTCAAGACAATTCACATGCAATTACAAATTCTAATTCTCTACTACTTCTATTCCCTACTTCCTTAAAGTTTTAAGGAAACTATTTTTAGTGGAGTTGATCAACCCCAAATTACAGACTCTCAACCTGAACCAGAACTGAGTTTCCTTGGCAAGTGTGCCTCACAAAAATCCTCCGTGTGAAAAGTCAGTAGAGGGCACTATGACACACCCACAAATCCACATTTTGCTGCTCTTTTGGCCCTGAAAATAGTAGGTCAGTCAGAAGAGGAGGAATTTTGCAGCAGCAGCTAGAACAACCACTGCCCCTTACTAGCACTCGTGAAGAAAACAAGTATTCCTGATGGCTACACAAACGCGGCAACAGGGCTTTTTGGACTTGCTACAGACAGCATAGGAGCTCCACGGCTCTCATACACAACAAAGTCACCAAGCTAAGATTAAAACGCTACAGTAAGTAGGAGAGAACCTCTGGTCTTAGTGGCTATGTGCTGGTTAAAAGTATTTTCATCTTTCTTAAGGGGGGTAAGGAAAAGGTAGCATATTTCTTCTCAACTGATGGCACACAAGTCAGGGAAACAAAGCCACTGGAACAGACTGGAAAGATACCAGGAAGGAAAACAGATGGAGGAAGATGGCATAATGAACGCTGAGCAAAGAGAACAAGGAGGACAGTCTCGAGACCGCCTGATTGAAGACCTCTAATGTCTCATGGTCTCTATTTAATTTCGCCTTTCCTTTCCACATGAATTTTGCTTTATTAAGCAAAGTTAAACAATAGTCTCCAGACTACATAAAGTCCTCTCCTGGCAAAGTTAAACAGACTCCCAGCTCTAGGAAGTTCTCTCTCAGATACACTGAGCACTCCCCTCTTCCTGGGCAGAGGAACACTGTCAAACTGGTTAAATCCCACAGCTACGAAACAAGGACACAAGAAGGTGGAGAGAGTTTATAAATAGTATAAAGACTCCCTTTTTAGCAAAAATAATTAGCACACACAAATGATGGAGCAACAGCAACCAGAAACCCAACTGCATAATACATTGTCCTTTATTATCTCTTGCAATAACAGGCACTCCAATGCATATATCGATCTGCAGTCCCTATGATGCTGGTTTGGCCAGAGGACTTAGTTCTCAAAATGCAAATACAATCCTTAGTGGTTTATTTCACAGAAAAAAAAAAAAAAAAAAAAAAGGCAACAAGAATCTGTTCATTGGAAGCTGAGGTGCTCAGCGCTGCTGATACCGCTTTTACAGCCAGTGCAGTTTAAGAAGTAGTTAAACCAAAGATTCGCTGGTTGGTGTTTCTGTTCCAAAGCAGAAACAGGTTCAGCAGCTACATTTGACTTCCAGAAAGCATGCCTATGCATCTCCCCTCCAGTGCTAGGTATTGCCGTGGGAAGAGCCTGCTGGCAGCGCGAGCCAACGGCAACTCTTCCTACAGCCTCTTCCAAGCCTGCCAGCCCTGGAACACCAGGTTCTCTCTATTTAGCAGGTCTCAATTACCTGACAAGTCTCACGGAGGGCAGTGGGAAGGGAGAAGGATGCAGGACTGCTACTCATCCAGGTGACGAGATGGCAGCAAGGAAGTGTACTTGCATTACGAGAAGGCTTCCTGACAGGATAAAGCTTTCATGTGAAGTGCCACCAGACAGCTTCAGGGAGATGTTTGTCACAGCAGAACGGGGAAGCCCTGTTTATTAACGCTTGGCTTGGGTCACGCACTACGTCCTTCACAGGGCACTCTGCCACCCGGGGGGCTGCCCTGTGAGCAGGTTCGCTCCGCACACCTGGCCAAGGCTCCCAGGCAGTAAATCCCAACTCCAGCGGCCCCACAAGCAGCGGGGCCAGCACAGAGCGCTGCACAGCACGGAGCACGAGGGAGGCTCACCTTCTCCCATAGAACTCTACATTTATCGCGAGCGTTGCTCACATCCAAAACAGCAACGTAACCTTCAATTCCAAGGACGGCGCGATGTATGAGGAGGAGACCAGAGGTTTCGCAGCTTACCCTTTCTCAGGAAGGTGACACCTTCACCCGCAGCTCACCCCCTGCCTGCCGAGGCCCCGCTGAGGCGGCAGCAGGCGGTACGGCCGCCCGCCTCCCCGCAGCCGCCAGCTCGCCCTCCCCAGCCCCCTCCTCACGCCCCTCGGTAGCTCCGGGCCGCGCTTCGGGGGTCAGCGGCAGCCGCTCGCACCCGCCGGGCACCGCCAGCGCCGCGACGCCTCGCCTCGGCTCGCCTCGGCTCGGCTCGGCACAGCCCGGCCCGGCCCCGACCCCCAGCCCCGTCGGCCAGCGGCACTCACACGACGGCCCGGGAGATCATCCAGGACACCATGGCGGCGGCGGCCGCGCGTCCCCTCCGCAGCCGGGCCCCAATGGCCGCGGCCCCGCCCGGCCCGGCCCGGCCCCGCCC